>NC_134688.1:15811769-16049565 GCF_050947455.1 Rhinoderma darwinii | reverse complement strand
TCATAGCTGTGACTCCATTTAAATGATGGCACCCAGACCAAGCTAGTGGGCAGTAGCCTCCATTGGAGAGACCATAAGGACGTGCTCTCTATGTAAAACGGACATCCCTCTTAGCTGATTGGCCAATAGATATCACGTGATCAGCTCCACTGCACCATACGTTAATTCACAGTACATCATCTTGCAGGTCTAGACTTTGTTGGGTCCAGTCCTGAGATGCTGCTCTGCCAGTGTTGTGGGGTCTTGTCCGTTCTGCCCGCTCACATCTACCATATTCGTACCCGACGTTCAGTCCAGTGTGCAAGACTAGATAAAGCCATCAATGGTAACTTAGGACTAGTGTTTAGGTGGCCGGGCACCTTAAGGACCTTTTACACGGGCAAACGAGCCTTCATATGAACACCCTTTCCCGATCATTGCCCCGTGTAATCATAGTCATTTATGGCATATCTACAGAATATGTGCCTGTCTTACCTATGGGTCTCGCACCTACACTGTATGACCATCACACCTATGAGCATGTTGGACATGGCCGTTAATATGGCGTTGGGCCCCTTTGCTGCTAAATCAGCCCCCACTCTTCTGGGGACTTTATACAAGATTTTGGGGTCTGTGGAAATTTTTGGCCATTCATCACCAGAACATCATTTGTGAGGTCAGACATTGATGTTGGTGGAGGGGGCGTGGCTTGTAATCTCCATTCTAGTTCATCCCAAAGGTGATGGATGGGGTTACGGTCAGGGCTGCGGCCACTTGAGTTCCTGCACACCAAATTTGACACAATGGGGGAGATGTATTGAGACTACACCAGTCCTAATAAAATACAAGCCTCTTAATAAATTTGTTGCATTTTCTACGCCTTAGGCTTGTGTGCAGGGACCACGGAAACCCATTTCACAAAACGCCGGCCGCACAGTTCTGGTGCGGATGTCACTTTCAGAGGCAGAGTGGAGGTATATAGAGAGATATAAGAGGACAGGCACTTCATACATACCAGGCACCTCAGCACCGATGAGAGTTTGCATGGTCTGTTTCATATATCAGTTCTTACTCCTAGACCCTTCCACTTCACAAGAACACTTTCAGGTGACCAGGGCAGATCTAGCAGCAAATACTTACAGGTGACTAGACCAGGCAGATAATAGCACTTACAGGAGACTGGGGCAGATCTAGAAGATCAGAAATTTTACAAGCAGACATGTGGTAAAAGTGACATTCTATGAGAGCGCCACGTGTAAAGTCAATGAGCCAGGTGTCTACTTTCAGAAAATATATGGGTATGACAATATTTTTTTTTTTTTTGGATGTCCGCCTGTTCATGTCAAGGGTGTGAAAATTCTCCCAGCACTGAAAGGGTTACTTATCCAAAGCAGTGTTTCTGTTGTCGCTCACAAACCATGCATACCGCCACGCAAGATATCGGCACTGGGCAGGCAGAATTTGGTTTGCCCAGCTATTTAAGCGCACTCCATTTCCGGCTTAATGCAAGATAGTAGAAATCTTAAAACTTCTGCTGGCCAGGTCTGAGTCCAGGAGGTCCTACAAGGAGTTAAACCTTTCCTCTGCTGTAATACTATGAACCCCCATCAATCTGGAACATGTTTTAAAGGGGGTTCTCTGCTATGACAAATCCCACCTCGTAATAAGGGTCTTTTGACAGTAAGCACTGAAAATGCAGCAAAAAAAGCCTGTACTTTAAAAAGGGCTTTGCAAAAACACTAGCGTTTGACATGTTTTTTTTTTTAGCACCATGTGAACAAGGCCTAAACTTAATTCATATAAACCCGCTTTTTAAAAAAAATAGACTGCTTCTACCGCCACCAATAATCCCTCGGTGAAAGGGATTTCAGTCCAAAGAAATTGATGGCCTATCCTTAGGATAGGCCATCAATATCTTATCGGTCAGGGTCCGACTCCCAGCATTCCTGCTAGTCAGCTGTTCTGAAGCGGGCCCAGCGCTTGTACAAGCGCTGCTCACACTGAGAATCGCCGACACATGTAGCGGTGGTTTACAGTATTACAGCCTTCTAGTCACTTCCCATCAAAATAGCCGATCGCTGGCGGTGCGGGGAGTCGGACCCCAACTGATCAGGATAGGCCATAGATCTATCGCAGGATAGATTAAATTTCTTAGGACTGAACAACCTCTTTAAGAATAGGTAGTGATGTGACTGCATAACAAAAGCAGCAAATCCAGACACGTCAGTGATGTTTTTTTGGGGGGGTGGGGGGCCTAAAACCCTGCAATTATGTCTCTCATAGTGTTTGCCCTGTACATTCGGCACCTATACTGTACACATCCATAGGACCCCATTGACCAGAATTATGTTTAGTGTCTTTTTTTTTTTTTATAATTACTTAATAGCGTTCAATGCAAGTGGTATCCAATAGAAACAGGACCCTACGGGCAACCTATGCCACTGTATACATTGCAGCCTTCCACCGGGGAATACTCCAGACAGCGTGACTAGATCCTAAGGCCACTTTCACACTGCAGTATTTCGCATCGGTATTTGGAAGCCAAAACCAGGAATAAAACCTAAAAACAGAGTAAAAAGTATCATGGAAAGATTTGTACCTCATGTGTTGTCCCAAATACTGGCATGCGAAAGTTCCCTAAGGAACAGGAGAGACTGCAAACTGCACCCTAGTGGACGCTTCCCCCTGGAGGTAAGAAGCGCTAGTTGCAGCTGCATATCCCTCCTCCCCCTCTTCTCTATGACAACCTGCGCATTCACCTGAGCCAACATCCCCACGCCTACACACAAGTCACCGAAATGTCCATGTAGTTCAGCTCCCATATTCACCACAGGCGTACCCAATAAATACGATGAGACTATTTAATTCTATAAGTTTATTAGTAATTAAATGTTAACATTTAATTTGTACTGAATGCATTCAAGAAGGTGAACACTGAAAATCAAGCGGTCTGTTGGGATGGAGAGAAACTTCTTAGCGTATCTACATGCTTCGTTGTACGCGGCTTCTAGTGCGTGTCCGTTACCTGCGCAGGTATTAATCGTGATGTTCCCCATTTATAAAATTAAAACTACACGTAACCAAAAACACAGAAAAGTTACTCGTCCTTGACTTCGCATAAGAGAAAGAATTTTTTTTTTATTTCCTTCTCATTACACTAAGAAAATCCTTAAGAAAAATTACATTTCCAACCAAAAGTAAAGCAGTTTTTTTTGGTAATATTTTATTTTTAACCTCTGAATGGTGTGCATAAACTTTACACTCCATGTATAGCAAAAATAATTTTATTTATAATTTACAGTCAGGTGAAAATCATACAATACCTTTTGTTCTATAAGATTTTACAATCTGCACACATTTACAGAATTTTTTTCTCGACACACATGAAACTGTGCAGGCAGCATAAGAAAAATCAAATACAAAAATGTATTCAGTAACCAAATAGTTAACCAGGGCCCTGCCCCAGTTATTAGAGTTCTTCGCTTTCGTAGATGTTGTCATGGCAACAGAATATTTTTTTTTTTCCCTCTGTTAAAGGTGCAGATTTAGACCGGATTGTCCGGTTCCGGTTTCATCTCGGTCAGCAGGGGTATGCTTTCAGAACAATGGGTGACGGCGTCGGCCGTGGGCTCCTCCTTCACGCTGACTGTGGCGTTACAAGCGTCCGCCACTTCCTCTTTGACGAGTCTTAACATTGCATTCAGTGGGTTTTCTAGCAGTGTTTTACTAGGGGACGGCGAGCAGTCTAAAAAGGAGGACGTCTGAAAGAAGAGGGGGGAGGGGGAACCAAATAAATACATAGAAATACAAACTGGTGATCACAAGGATAAAGAGGTACAACGTATGGGCACTAGGACATGTGACAAGTGTCCCACCGCTAAGGAATGTCACCAGGGGGCGCTGTTCTAAGACTGCAGAGAAGGAGAATTAAACAGGAATATTACGGGTTACCTTTACAGCGTTTTCCTGTTGAATAGAAAGTTACTGAGAAGAAGGAAAGGTTATTCACAAGACTCAATACCCGATTAATGGCATGAAAAGGTCACTATGGGGCACTTACGTTTTTATAATCTTCATAACAGGAAGGATGGAAAATCTGCGAAAGGGAAGCAAAAAATACATCAGTGTCTTAAGGTGCAAGCGCGACAACATTACATTAAAACGGCTTTTACTGCGCCCGTGTAACCCCCAGACCCCCCAGAATTAGAGCACCATCGTTTTCTCTAACTCCTGTTCCAATGCACGGTGGGAGGTCCGGATGCTGAATCTGTAGTACAAAAAATGACACCTCATGTGAAAGGGACCTAAAAAGGAGGTTTTTTTAAAAATAATTTTTGATTATTGGGGTTCAACTGCAGGGACTTCCACCAAGGTCTATAAATGAAGAGGCTTTGTCCCTTTAACAAAACCACTAGCGACCAGGCAGTCGGTGAAATTGTAATCGCCCCATTAAGGCTTATTTAGGGTGAATGCACACAGGGCGCATACGCTGCGTAAAAGTATACGTCCTGGAAGCCGCACGGATTTCCACCTAAAAAAAAACGCACCCAGCAGAACATCCACTGTGGAAATACTGCTAGGAAAAAAAAAAAAAAAAAAATCTATATTCACGATTTTTTTTTTTGCGCCAGAATCGCAGCGCTTATTTGTTGCAAGTTTTACGTCCCCATTGAATTCAATGGGGAAAACCAGCCACAGAAGAACAGGGACTCCGCAGAATTTGACATGCTGTGGATGAAGAGTGCTGAGCGTCAATTTGTGAACGTTTTTTTCCGGTGTGTGGACATTTGTTCACATCTCATCCACTCTGCTGCTACTGTAAATACACCACGGAATAACCGCAACTAAATCCGTTACGGAAAATCTGCAGTGTTTATGCAGTTTGTTCCTACCCTGAGGCCTTATTCACACGAACGTGTATTACGTGCGTGAAAATCACGCGCGTCGCACGGACCTATGTTACTGAATGGGGCCTTTCAGACAGTCCGTGATCTTCACGCAGCGTAACTCACGACATGTCCTATACTTGGCAGTTTGTCGCGCATCACGCACCCATTGAAGTCAATGGGTGCGTGAAAATCGCGCACGGCACACGGAAGCCGTGTGACGTGTGTGATTCGCGCAACAGTAGATCAAGAAAGGAAAACATAAAACCACCTCCTTCATTTATTTTTCTAAACTTCAAAACCGCGTGTCATAAGCATGGTGTGTGTGTGAAAATCATGCAACTGCAATGCGCAAAAACGGCAGCGTTTTTTGCACGCGCAAAACGCACACGTTCGTGTGAATAAGGCCTTAAGGTGACTTTTTATAGAATCGAAAAAGCTCAAATCAGGTAATACACCTTTAATTTCTCTGTATTAGGAAGGCTTAGCCCTTGTTCACACGACAGGGTTTCCCGGCCGGGTGACGGCCGTTCATAAAACGGCTGTCACCCGGCTGCAGTATGAACAATAGACCCCTAATAGGGCAATTCACACAACCGCTTTTTTTGACGGCGCGGGAAACCTGGCCGTCAAAAAAAGGGACATGTCTTATTTTCGGCCGTTTACCCGGTCGCCCGGCACCCATGGAAGTCTATGGGGCCAAGTAATACACGGCCATCACCGGAATGTGTCCTGAGTGATGGCCATGTATTCTTGTCGCTCGCTCCTTCCTCAGGTATCTCCCCGCTCTGCTATGTGCTAGCCCCACTTTAGCTCCCTGAAGGAGCGGAATCCCTGTGTGTTCGGGGATTCCGCTCCTGGACAGAGCGCTTGATGTCTCTGTCCATATCTGGGCAGTGACATCCGGGGAAACTCCTGAAGCGGAATCCCCGAACACTCTGTGACCGGGGATTCCACACCAGGAGAAGCCAGTAACGGTCAGTGTCCATAAATGGACACAGACGACAGGGGCTTTTCCTGAAGTGGAATCACCGGCCACATGGGGATTCCCCTTCAGGAGTTGCCCCGGATGTCACTGTCCAGATATGCCCGGCCCGGAACGGATGCAAAACTAATGCAAACCGGCCGGGAAAAACGGCACTCGGGCGGGACCCTGTCGTGTGAATAAGGCATTAGTCTATAGTGGTGACAATATACACTAGATCAACATGCTGGTGTAAACAAAAAAACACAACAACTGTCATATAGCGGATATAATTTATAGCTAATGTATCCATTGATTAGTGTCTGTCCCAGCCACGCTTACATTGCATCTCCTCCATTACAGACTGGGGAGGGGAGCCCAGGAGTAAGACCCTCGAATTAGTATACAAGACAGGAAGCGGATATAACGTTTGCTTATTGCTTCTCCTCCACTAGATATGTTCACTGCATGCATAAAGCTGGAAGGCTGGCTATACATTTCAGATTGCTATAGGTGGAACCATTCAGCAGACCGCTATTCTCCCATGCATGTGTTCTCCATAAGGAGGATTATATCCGTTGCCAGATTCCTTTGGCAGCAGCATATTTCCTTGCAATCAGAGGTTTGGGCATGTTGGAATCCTACACACCCAACCACCCTCTCCCCTGACATCTGCCGATAAGGGAAAGTCGGGACACAACCAATATGGCAGGTGCGGCCGACATACATGTAATGCGTATGACCAGCTTATCCCTACACAGAGAGCAACGGCAGCAAAGAGACCTGTCTAAGTAAGTGCTGAGAATGTCTTACCTTTTCACTGACACGGATGGCGTTCTTCAGATGCCACTCCTCCTCCTCCTCATCCCAATACTGTTCAAACTGTTCTTTGCAAATATCACAGATCTATGGGGGAAAAGAAACAATAAATGCAGCCATTGTAAACGGGTCAGGCGGTCACATTAAAACGTGTGATCGGTACAATCCAATACCTCGTCTGCTCCGGCAGGTCCGGCCGGCACACTCTGAAATTCCTTCTCCTTCGCAGCCTCCTGAGTTTTTAATATAACCTCCTCGTGTACTTTTTCAAAGAACTGACTTTTAGCTCTTTCCTCCAAGTCAGCAATTTCCTCAAATTCTATCCAATCCTAAGGAAAAAAACAAACAAAAAACAAGCCACTTAGCTAAAGCTGCTTAATAGATATTCTGCACTCAGCAGCATAAATTAATCAGAGAATTCAATTCCTATGTATCTGCATATTTTATATTTCTCCACATTATGAGGGGGGGTGAATAAATTAATGAGTTAGCAAACGGTCATCAGGCCCTTCACAGTAAACCCCACCACTTACTTTGAAGCTGTAGTACCATCTGCGGTGGGTTATTTTCCTGCTGACATCCTTCTCAGTTCTGTTTTGTCTGTAATGCCAGTCTAAGTGGTCGGCATAGACATCAGTCTGAGATTTGGTAAACCTCATGCCACACGAGTAGCACTGGATGCCAGTGTACAAACGTGTTATTACACTCTCATAACGCCTATAGGAAAAGAGGAAATATTATAAAAACAAGGCCTAAAGGCTTTTGTCCAGTTTAACAAAACACATTGATAGACCTATCAGGAAATTCTGAACGGGGAGAGGGGGGGGGGGGGGAAGGGGCTCTGTTTAGGATCCGTATCCAATCAAAAAGGGATAACATATGGATTTTCCAAAGACCCCTTTGAAAGCTATCTACACCTTTGAACTGAAATTTGCTTCCTAAATGCAAAAGTTAAGCAACTTTCTAAATAGTCTTCATTAAAAATGTCCTACCATTTGGCTGCTGTAGAGTCTTAAAGGGAATGTGTTAGCAAAAAATGCATTTTTTTTTTTTAGTTAAACAATTAGTGTGTAGGTGATTAAACATGGTTCTAATTTTTTTTATTTTTTTCACGAGTCAAGAAATATTATAAATTAGATTCTAATTTATAATATTTCCCAGTGCTGGTCACTAGATGGAGCAATTCCCAAAATTGCAGCATTGCATGTGGTAAAGCAACCACATTGCTTTATGCTGCAAAATTGGAAAAAACTCCCTCGCTCTAGTGAGCTCTCAGAATCCCCCCCTCCTTTATCCTGGCTAGTGCCGGGAGAAACGAGGGGATTGAACGGTCTAACCTCCTACACTGTGTGTCGCCATTTTTTGAGCTAACACACAGTGTAGAAGGTTTACATACAGTAGTAAACACACAGTAAAACACTTACATACATAGAAATCACTTACCTGCTCCTCCCGCCGCCGCTGCCTCCGCTCCGTCTGCTACCGCCGCTCCATGTGCACAAGTCCAGAAGCTGCGACCGGAAGTAGTAATCTTATTGTCCGGCCGCGACTTCCGGTCTACAGGAAAATGGCGCCGGACGGTGCTCAGTTCAACTTGGACTGTGTGGGAGCGGCGCATGCGCAGTTCCCACACAGACGGCGTACACCATGGTGGATGAAACGGGCCACGTTCACATTCACTATGGGACTGTAGCTGCCGTATTCCATGTCTGTATGTGTCGTTAATCGACACATACAGAAATGGGAAAAAAAATGGCAGCCCCCATAGGGAAGAAAAAGTAAAAAAATAAAAAAAAAAGTAAAACACAAACACACAAATAAATATAAAAGTTTTTTATAAAACACTAACCTCAAACTGATGTAAAAAAAATTTTTTGCCGACACTATTCCTTTAAGAGCATTTTACACTGGCCGACACTCAGCCGTTGCAGCGAGCACCGATCGGCGCTCGTTTGCTCCTGTCACACGGAGCTATGAATGGGGACGAGCGGTCATTACACCGCTTGCTCGTCCCCATACATAATCATGTCGGCAGCTCGTCGCTCTGTTTACACAGGGGGGGGGGGGGATGTGCTGCAGACAACGATAATATTTGACTCTTTATAAACGATACGATCAGCAGATTGAGCGTTTGCTCGTTTATCTGATGATCACTGCCCCGTTTACACAGGGCAATTATCGGCAAGAACACTTGTCTGCACTATATTCGCCCAGTGTAAGACCCCCCCTCTATTCCTGTAGACAACTGGTCTCCTACAAATTCTGACACAAATCCTGGACTAACTGCTGAATCAACAGCTCTCCCGCCTGTCAGAGATAACAGGGAGGAGGTTGTACACAGATCAATGTAGGAGGGGGGGGGGGGGGATTTCAAGTGTTGAGAGCGGATCACACAAGATGTTAGTATCAGGGGAGAGCACACAGATGCTTTCTTTATACTGATCCCCCGCCCTGCCCCTTCCCTGATGTTATCTCTAACACTGAAGATAGGGGAAGAGTATTTGCATCAGCGTCTGGAGCAGTGGACTGACAAATTGTAGTTAGCTTGTCTCCTGCAAATGAAATAGGATCTGTCACTAGTTTATTCATTCCCTATGATGCCGATAACTACAGTGTCATTTGCTTTCAAACATGTTTATTATTTGCAAGGTTTTGAGCATTTTTCTAAATATGCTAATTTGGCTCTATTAGCCAAATAGGTTGGGACTTTTCTGTCTTGGCAGTGTAATGTTTTCTGTATGACGCTGTCCAATACTCATACAGCTTCTCCTCCTTCCCTTTCCAGCAACACCGCCTGATCATATAGTATACAGCTTCTATTCCCGACTGTTTTCAACTAGTGATATCTCAGGTTGTTTCACAGATAGAGCTGTGTCCTGGTGCCATGTGAGAGATTAGAATCTCATCTTTCATATGCCACCGCTGTTCTAGGTGGTCCACAGAGATATGGCTATTTGAAGTGATCCTCCTTCCCGCCAGCCTCAGTCTCTCACGCTGTGTGAAGCAGCTTCATGCTGATAGGACATCAGAGGCTGTGAGGAGGCTCCACCTCCGGAGAATCGCTGCTGTTGATGCTCACTGGTCTAGAATAGCCTCATTTACACATTCAGAAAAAAGCTCAGCTTAAAATAAATGCTTTGGGACAATTTTCACTAGTATCAGTGTGACAGCGCCTATTCGATTAGCTAGGAGATGGGGCATTACTAAACTAGTGACAGAGCCTCTTTAAAAGCAGTTACACAGACTGTACAGCAGCCAACGTTAGAAAATGTTAAAACTATTTAGGAAGCAAATGGGAAAAAAAAAAAAATCCAGTTCAGGTGTACATAGCCTTTAAAGGGGTTTGAGAAACGTTCACTCACTGTTTCAGATCTTCCATAGCAAAGCCAGTGAGTTCGGGAACATCCTGATCCTCTGAAGGGTCATCATCTTCCTCTTCCTGTGTAGATTGAGTAGAGGCTTCTGTTGCTTCTATAAAACATTGATATTAAACAAAAATAAATAAGTCAACATTTCAGCATATTGGAAAATACTGCATTGGAAAACATAAGAACAATTTCTAAACTTCAATGGGGCGCAATGTATCCTCCCAGCAGCACTGCGTGAGAAGCGTAGCATTACCCATTCCAATTACATCCACCAGGGGGAGCGGTTCTGGTTGACGGGGGTCCTTAGTCAGCATTATAATTTAGAGTGCTTATAATAACTAGGTGGACAACCGTCCGCACCCGAGAGCAAATTTGGGACCTTAGAAATGTGAACCCTGAAGTAGTCTTAGCAATACGAGCACTCACTTCTATAATACACGAGTGGAGGTCTCAAGAAAACCCCCAAATAGTGGCAATAATTACTTACGAGAGGAAGCGCTCTCAGTCTGAGACTGTTTAAGTATTCCTGTGGATAGCAGCTTGGAAAACAACTCATTAACGTCCAACTGACCCAAGTGATTTTCTGGATTTGAAAATGCAGCGCCTGAAAAATACACAAATCATAAAGTTAAAGGACGAGTGTCACGAAAAAATTTTTTTTATATCAATTTGCTTTTAGTGGTTTTATTAAAAAATGTTTTATTTGTGTGTTTGTGTTTTACTTTTTTTTTATTTTTTAACTTTTTCTTGTCTATGGGGGCTGCCATTTTTTTTTTCCATCTCTGTATGTGTCGATTAACGACAAATACAGACATGGAATACGGCACATACAGCCCCATATTGAATGCGAACAGGACCCGTTCCATCCACTATGCTGTACGCCGTCTGAGTGGGAACGGCACATGCGCCACTCCCACACAGTCCAAATTGACGGTCTTCGGCGGAGCGACGTCTGGCGCCATTTTCTTGTGGACCGGAAGCCGCGGCCGGACAGTAAGATTACTACTTCCGGTCGCGGCTTCCGGACTTGTGCACTTGGAGCGGAGGGAGCAGACGGAGCGGTGGCGGGAGCAGGTAAGTTAGGTCTGTGTATGTACGTGTTTTAGTGTGTGATTACTACTGTATGTAATCCTACTACACTGTGTGTTAACTCAAAAAATGGCGACACAGTGTAGGTAGGAGGTTTGACCGTTCAATCCCCTCCTTTCTCCTGGCACTAGCCTGTATGCTATCTGGAGATCAGTTCCAGACCCCGCTGACCTGACGGTTTAACATCCCACCCGCGGCTGCCTAGAGATATTCAACATCCGAAGTGTAACGTAAACTACATTTAGGTAACATACCCGACTGGTTAGGAGCAAATACACTCGTGCTAGGCATTTGTGCGGAGGTCAGAGGTTCTTGGGTGAAAGGTGCTGGCGGAGGCATACCCTCCATAGGCTGAAACTAGAACAAGATTAGAGAATAGGCATGGTTAGTAGAAACATTGCACTTCACTTACAACAGGTCATTTACATGTCTCCAATTGTCCTGTACTAGGTATTGTGTGCTCATTGGATACCATCTAGTGTTATCTAGAATTGAATAACTCAAAGCGAAAAGACATTGTAAGCTGCGAAAGTATGACTGCTTTCACACGAGGGTAATACGGGTGCTTTTTTGCACCTCTTTTAGGGACGCAGCCTCCCACCGTTCACGAGAACCGGAGGTAGAAGGACCATTGAAGCCTATTGAGCTCTAACTCTGGTTTCAAAAGAACTACAGGTGGTCCAGTTAAAGAGTCGGTCACCACATAAGTGCCCTCTCTTACATAATCTGATCGGCGCTGTAATGTAAAGAACAGCAGTTTTTATTTCGAAAAGCGATCAATTTTGCCAGAGTTATGACCCATTTTAGATTTATGCTAATTAGTTTCTTAATAGACAACTGGGCGTGTTTTTACTTTGTGACCAAGTGGGCGTTGTGGAGAGAAGTGTCTGACGCTGACCAATCAGCGTCATACACTTCTCTCCATTCATGAAATCAGCACATAGTGATCCTGTGCTGTCACTTACTCATACATTAACATTACTGAAGTGTCGAGAGTGAATAGACATCACTACCAGCCAGGACGTGATGTCTATTCACAATCCCGACACTTCGGTAACGTTTGTGTGGGACTTATAGCACATCGAGATCACGCTGTGCCGTCATTAAGTCCCACACAAACGTTACCGAAGTGTCGGGATTGTGAACAGACATCGCGTCCTGCAACGGCAGCGCTTCTGACAAATGCAAATTGACATTTCCTCTATTGTCCAAGAAATGCACATCTACAATATGAAGACACCGCGAGTTACGTTGCCAGAACAAGTGAACGCACAATATTGCCATAAATGTGGCCAAAAACTTCCTACAAACGAGCTTTAAGAATCAAATACGTAGTAGGAAATAAATAGATGCCATTGCTGGAATGTAATGCAGACAAATAAAAGGGGTACAAAGCCCAATATCTATGTTTGGTGTCACTGAATACGAACAGCAGCTGATCGCCGTGTTAGTGTGTATCACTGCAGGTAAGAACAATCTAAAGAGGTTTCCCCTAGACAATCTATGCTGATACAATGTAACAAACTGCAGCTGTGTGAGCAGGACAGTTAGGACTTTTCTTCATCTCTGAATGTGAAGAATGATTCCGTTAACGCACAGCAAGCAGATATTTTGAAAAAGATTAATAAAAACCAAAACACCGTTTGTCGTAGGGTTGCATGATACAGAGAGACTTCGATACTGCGCACCCTCAAATGGTTCAATACCGGTAATTCATGTACTTCGATACGTATAGTAACACATGAATGTAGTTAGAGCAGGGCTGCGGCTGTGTAATACAGCCATTGCCCCGCTCCCGAGTCCTGACAAGAGCGCGCACGGTCAGCATGAGGTGATGCGTCCAGCGCTGCACTAATGTTTGCCGGCACTGAAGACAGAATATGGTGGGCGCACTGCAAAACACCCCCATGTTCTGTCTTCATTGCAGGTGCTCATTAGTACAGACCCGGCTAGATCACCTTTTGCTGACCACGCGAGCACTTGTCAGGAACGGGGCAAATTCGACAACTCTTCCAATACCAAGAGGAGAAGAGCCGATCAGAGAAACCGCTCATCTCCGCCGCGACTCCCTTGAATGCTGCGATCAAAGCTGGCCGCAGCCTTTAAATGAGAAGGGGGATGCCCTTTGGATTGCGTCACAGGACACCCTTGTGACGTGATCGAGGGACATACCATATATGGGCAGAGAGCCCAGGGTTCATTGAAGGACCCCAGGGCTGTCTGACCACATTTCCTGTTAGGGCATACTTCGGTATGTCCTAACAACTGCCTGTGTACTACCAGTGTAAAATAAAAGTAATGTTAAATTGAAAAAAAAAAAATTATTTTTTTTTTTTTACAACAAACATTAAAATACGTCTCAGTACATAATACACTCGGTATCGTCGCAACCGTAATAAATGTATATAATTTGTGATGTTTACGCGGTTATAAAATAAAATACAGATTTTTCACGAATTTGTGGCATTATGAATTTTGATCCTCCGTGTGCCTCACATTGATAGTAATTAAACCCATCATGTACCTCACACATTAACCCAGTGTTGTCCATTATGACTGAGGAACATGATGGGGTTAACTATAGGAATGTGAGGCACATGGAGGTTCGAAATTCATCACACCACGCGCCTAACATCACAAAATGGAAGAACAGGTTTTATTTTATTATTATTGTTGTTGGAAAAGTATAGTTTTGGGATCAAAGTATCAAAATACTACACGAAGTATCGGTATCGAAGTCCAAATTCTGGTATCGTGACAACCCTAGTCTGTCGGTTCAACATCTTGTTTATACAACGAATAAGCTGTATTTTCAGGACTGGAAAACAGCCTTCGGGTATGTGCACACGCTAGCTGTCATTTACGTGTAAATCTTGAGCTGTGCTTCATTGAGTTCAATGAAGAACAGCTCAAATTACGTGGCAAAGAAGTGTCCTGCACTTCTTTGCCGAGGCAGTCCATTGACGCGTCGTCGTTTGACAGCTGTCAAACGACGACGCGTAAACTACAGGTCGTCTGCACAATAAGTCGGGAAAACCCATTCAAATGACTGGGCAGATGTTTGCCGACGTATTGGAGCCCTATTTTCAGACGTAAAACGAGGCATAATACGCCTTGTTTACGTCTGAAAATAGGTCGTGTGAACCCAGCCTTAAAAGGCCAAAATAGGGCATCAAAACAATGCAGATAGAACAGAATCCATCCCCCTTGCTATATACTGACTTCCTATGTTACACATGCTATTGACTAAAATAGCCACACGTTGGTTCAACTTCCATAATAACACTAAAGACTCACTCACCTGTGGATTTGGATGTCGATTTCCAACAGGCATATTAAAGTGTCCAAATCCAGGTCCTTGGTTTTTATCATCAAAGAAAGGTCTGGCTTGTCTTGGAGGTTGGTTGGGAAATCCTTGTACTCCAGGGGCAGGTGGACCAGAAAATCCTGGGCCTTGTGGCATCTCAAATCTTTGATCAGGCCTTTGAAATTGTCCAGGAAACATATTTTGACGGTCAAACGGCACAGTCTGTCCAAACGGTGGAACATTTTGTCCAATAGGTGGATTTAGGTTTTCAAATCGTGGCTGTTGATTTGGACTATCAAATCGTTGAGGCATGAGTCCATCAAACCGTGGCTGCATTTGCATTGGTCCATCAAATCTTGGTGGTGTCTGGTGTCCAGGGGGACCATCAAATCTTTGACAGGGCTGCCCGGGGAGATCATATCTTGGCAAGTGCGGTGGCTGGTTATCAAATCTGTGTACTTGTGGATTTTCAAATCTTGGTACATTCTGCCCCATTGGTCCATCAAATCGCATTAAAGGTTGAGGCCCATGATCAAACCTTTGTCCTGGAGGTCCATCAAATCGTGCACCAGGTGGCCCATCAAATCTAGGACCAGGAGGTCCATCATATCTTGAGCCAGGTGGCCCATCAAACCTGGGGCCAACTTGTGATTCAAACCTTGGACCATGTGTCCCATCAAAGCGCACTGTACCCATAGGCTGCCCAGCCACGGTGTCAAATCGCATTGGTTGTTCAAATCTCATCGGGGGGCAATGTGGACCTTCAAACCTCTGTTGTAGTAAAGGTGGTCTGGAAGTACCTTCAAATCTCTGAGGTCCTAATCCACCATCAAATCTTAGCGGACCTTCAAATCTTTGGTGGCCATCAAAATTCTGTGGTCTAGATCCATCAAACCTTTGTGGACCTAATTCACCTTCAAATCTTTGCACCCCTACTGGCTGCATGCCATCAAATCGTGATGCACCCACTGGTTGACCAGGGGCACCATCAAACCTTTGAGATCCTATATGTTGACTCTGGGGTCCTTCAAATCTCTGTGCACCTAAAGGTAGACCTTGTAAGACCTCCATCCTTTGGCTGTTGATTGGTGGATTGGTAATAATTTGACTTTGTCCTTCAAATCTCTGCATTGATTGGTTCAGTGGTGGCCCAGTCAAATTTTCAAATCTTGGGTCATCAACTAAGTTGCTTCCAATGGAATCAAAAAGAGAGTCCACTCTCTGACCGGATGTGCCTTCAAACAGCGCACAGGATTTCACCGGAGAGTCCGCTCTTGCCTTCAATACATTGATAGGATCTTCAAATTCTGTACCAACGGGGCCATCTACTCTATTCACCGGTAATAGTGCTGGGGTATCGAGCAATGGTCTTCTCTCCTCGAGTAGGCCAATAGGTTGTAGGTTATCCTTTCCAATTAGCGCTTTATCATCTACAAAAGGCAGCTCAGATTCATTATATCTAGATCTTTGGTGGGGATGTGTTTCATTGTATGGCAACCGCTGGTCTTCTCTTAAACCTTCAGGGATACAAAAAAAACAAGACATGAGGACCACAGGAAATCACAATTTAAACATGCCAAAAGATAAGCAAAGCCTACAGTGAGGAGCGTCAAAGGAGTTGAACATACCTTTAGCAAGATCTCTTAGATCATCAAGTCTCCTGTGACTATCATGGGCTAGGTCATCCTTGTGAAGTGGCGGTCTCGTTCCTGGTACAGGAGACATGCTGCTTTGGATTAAGTCCTCAATCTCAATTTCTCTTCCATCAAAATCCATGTCATCCATATCTATAAAGCCTTGTTCCATGAAATGCTGTACCTGTGTCCTTCGCAGCTTAGCCTTGTGCTGGTAGTAATTCAAGTCGGCATTAGAAAGTAGAGGCTTCTTTCGCCCCGCACCTTTGGCATCGTCGGTGGGACTGTCCCAGCCGTATCGGCTCTTCTCCTCTTGGTATTGGAAGAGTTGTCGAATTTGATGAGCCACAACAAGGAATTCATCCTGGGAAATTTCACCTAATGCCAAACGCTCATTAGCCTGCAATTATGAAATGTTCATTTATAAAAAAAATAATTTCGATCACATTACACTCCGCTACAAGTTACTGTGCATTTTATGCAACAGATGAAATTTATTAAAAAACAAAACCAAACCTTCATGTACATTTATAAAAACAGTGTTTTGGGGAATTTTGCCAAATCTTTTCAGCGTGCGGTTTTCTTATAAGCAGTTATATAAAACTCTGCACTAACTTGTTCTACATAACTTGATATCCACCTCCTGCAACTTTGTACTTGGCTTGTTTTTCAACAAAGTGACACAAAAACTTTCATATTCAAAATGAAAATGTAAGCAGTTTTCCCACAAATAAAAGTGGGCAGACGATCCGCAACCACTAGTACGGTCAAACTTTCTGGACCTAATACGGCTGCATGCCCACGAAGGACATCTACCCCCTACCCACAGGATATCGTCGATCTGTAAGTACCCCGCCATTGGGACCACCACAGATAACAGGAGTAGAGCGCCCCCCACATTTTTGTGTTATGAATGTCTTCCATGGGGATAACCCTTTAATGTGTACGTTGAATTGAGGTCACGCAAGGTCTAAATGACAACACTGCACCTAATAAATAAGGCATCAACATCTTATTAGGATCTCTCGAGGGAGAGCTATAACTGAAGAATCGTCTCAATGCAGGATATTCTTCTTGCGTTTATATATATATATATATATATATATATATATATATATATATATATATATATATAGTGTTAGTCTCCTTTATTTATTTTACAATACTCCAACTTCAGCAGTGTTTACCTTTTTGAGCAATTCGCTCTTGCTTGCACGTGTTAATTCCTTCGGGATTTTTAGATTGGCATCTACACTTAACCACGCCTGTTGCTTTGGTGTTCGCGGCGATAGAATGCCCTTGTTAGGCCAGCTGTCGCGATGTCTTGCGTGTGGGGGTCTGTTACCCAGATGGTGATCACCACTCTGTGTGCTGCAATGGAGATACATATTAGTCACAGAACCAGCAGAAGACTTCACCTATATGTTCCATCTATACACTACTTACGTTTTATTCTCTTCCCAGCCGGTCCTCCATCTTTTGCTGGTCTTTGACTCTTGCCAATTCTCCACGTTTTCTTTTGGCTCGGAGTTGGACCTGGCAGAAGTCGGAGCTGCAGGTTCCTGCTGTCTTTCTTCAGAGCTTTTCTTTTGCCTCCTGTTGTCTCGGGCATCTATCTTGGGGATTCTTTTGCTTCGCTCATCTCGAGTATTTGGTGGAAACTCTTCTGAATGAGGCGGCTTCCCACCAGGCTGTCGCACCTTGCCGATTTTTAGCAGTGAAGGAATGGGGGAAAGGCTTCTTTGTCGTCTTTTGGGTGGCGATCTCCTGTCTCTTCTCTTGGGTGAGAGAACTGGTGAGCGAGTCTTCGGGGAGCGTGACCGTGATCTCTTCCGACCAGGCGCTCTGCTTGGCTTTGTAATTTGTTTATCCGTCTCATTCACACTAGGGTCACTTTTCTGCATGCCATTCGCCATCTTGCTCCGGTTCCCAGACGGACGATGTTCTGAGGTTTTGTGGTCGTCTTTTTTCTCTGTACTTCGTCTTTTTTCCTTGATTTCTTCAGGCTTGTCATCGGTTTTATCACGGAGATGCTTGCGTAGTCTTGGATCTCGCTTATTTACATCAGTCTCTCGTGCACCGTCAGAAACTGTAGACTTCGTATCTTTTGCATGAGGTAATTTAGCCTTCATAGGAGAGGGCGACTTAGATTTACCTTTATGGTCTGTGTGTACAGGTTCTTTTTTAGGTAACTTATCGCTTGTTTTGGCTTTTTCTTGTCTTGTAGAGGAGCTTACTTTCTCAATAGCTATAGGTTTTGCAGCTTTAGGCTCAGCTGGAGGTGTTTTGCCTTCTTTTTTAGATCCTTGATCCTTAGAATGTGTTGAATGTTGACTCCCTCTGTTAAGTCGGGGGTCTCTAGTTGGCACGGTAGATTTGTCAACTGGCGGAGGAGGCACCAACATTCTCCCTTTTTCAATTTGAGTAGAGGTTGGCAGTGAAGCCTTCGGAGGTAGGTGAAGAACCTCTGGCACAAGTTGGGGCTTTGCAGGTATTGAAGCAGAACTAATACTGCTTGCCTAGAAATAATTTAAAAAAAATAAAAAAAATCGTCATTTGCATACCCCCTCCAAATCAGCAGCAGAACAGACTACAGTATGATTGTTTACAGGTTACATGCCTGTCTAGTTTGCCTATATTCACATGGTTGCCCCGGCTTTCATCATTATAGAAGTGCACGTTACCTTAAAGAGGCTGTCACTAGTTTAGTAATGCCAGATCTACTAGCTAATCTAATAGGTGCTGTCACACTGATAATGCTAGTAAAAATTGTGTTCCAAAAAGATTTTAATTTATTCATTCATATATTTTCTAAATATGCAAATGAGACCATACTAGAGAAGTGGGAGTAATAGCAGTGACTCTCTGGGGTGGAGCCTCCTCACAGCCACTGACGCTGTCCTATCAGCATGCAGCTGCTTCACACAGTGTGAGAGACGGAGGCTGGAGGAAAGGGGGATGACTTCAAAATGCCATATCGCCGGCTGTGGACCACCTAGAACATTCCAATCTTTCATATGACACCAAGATCACTGGGACACAACCGGAGATATCGCCAGTTGAATACACAGTCCGGAATGGAAGCTGTATACTATAAGATCACTATGTGTTGCTGGGCTGGGAAGGTGGAGAAGATATGATTGGACAGCGTCATACAGAAAACATTGCTCCGCCCAGAGTGAAAAGAAAGTCGCCTATTAGAGCCAAATTACCATATTTAGAAAAATGAACATAACTTTACAAATAAACGTTTTTGAAAAGAAATCACACTGTAGTGATCAGCATCTTAGTGCCTATTAGATTAGTTAGGAAATAGGGAATTAATAAACTAGTGAAAGACCCTCTTTAACGCATACCCAATTATTCGGAATAACCGTGTGTTTACATGAGGAATAACACTTTCTGCCCATTACAGGACTTGTATTCTGCATGGTTTAGCAGTTTTCCTCCCTAATTCTCAGTTTTCTCTGAGCTAGTGGGTGGAGTCTAACCACCATCATGTCTTCTATACCCTGCCCAAATAGAGGAGAATCCTGCTATCACATATATAGAAGCTGCAGCAGCATGGAGGAAGTTATACAGCAGTAATGAGCAGTGTAGCTGAGAATCCAGCACGGAGGTAATATGGAACACTTACTAGAAGCTGCAGCGTGTCTGTTTCTTTCACTCTGCTCCTGCTCCCCCTCCCCATAGACTTGTATGATTCTGCTCTGTAACTAGGGACAGACTTTGCTTGACAACAGGGGATCTATAGTAGATTACAGGAAGAAAGACACCTAGTGGCAGTAACTTCACACAGAATTTTGAATGTTTGAAAAGTTAAATGTTCATTTAAAAGTTGTGGAAGACTAAAAATAATATAATTTGTACTACCCTTTAATGGAAAAAAAACCCCAGAAGTATGGCTTTAAAAAGCGGTTCAGTACTTTAAAAAAAGGACTGCCTCATGAAGACAACCCTCATCCATACGTCCTAATAGGGCATATCCACGTCAGTGGAGGGTCCCCCTATGGCGGACATGGCACATCCATGCATTACATGGGCGGCCATTCATTTAAAGTGTATAGACCGATATATAAACAGAAATAGATACACACCATAATTTAGCATGAACAGGTAAACCACTCAGATGTAAAGGGCACGTCTATACTACAAGAGTTAACCCCTGACTTACCAGCTGCGCCTTGGTTTGTTCTAATTCCAGTTCTAACTTCTTTTGTTGAAGTTCTAACAACTGTTTCTGCTTCACCAGCAGTTGCTGCCGTATTATCTGCTCCTGGGAATGCACCGGCTTTTGTACCTCAGCTTTTACAGGTGGGACACGAGGGGCTGGTTTTGGCGCCGAGTTAGTGCTTGCAGGGGCTTCTTCTGGCTATTGAGAAGACAAAAAACGTAGTTTAATAATGCATATTTTTCTGTAAGAACTGAAAGGACATAGCAAATGAATTAAACACTTCACCACTAAAGAGGGGGAAAAAAAATAAAAAAAAATAAAATAAAACACATTTTGCTATATCCCAAGAATAAATTGTAAATGCGTTTGCAGTACTTACTTTGTTTAGGAATTTAGGATTCACATGGATACTGGGTGAATTCACATTTGGAGGTAAAGGTTTGACGGGCCACGCTGGGTCCAGTTGATTGACCCGCATATCAAGTGCATACAGTTTTTTAGATGGAAAAATGTCATCCCATGTGGACCGTAATTTATACAAACTTTTTCTAGTGTTTTCATCCACCTAGAAACAAGACAGACATTGTGTACTGACAGTGCACTGGATAGAAGGATCACTGTATACTTTTCTACTTTACTCTCTGTATATAGCAATAGCAGATAAAGCTTAGTCCTAGGCTACAAAATACAGTACTCTAGAACGTTATCATTTACCTTCACTTCAGACCAGATTGCTCACATTGATTTGATAGTTTGTTTTTTTAACAGAAAGTTCCGTTAACTGCAGGAAATACCCAAAAATATAGCGGGCCAACCGAGAAAGAATTACCACGCTTTTATTTAGGAATTAAAAAAAAAAAAAAAAAAAAAAGGCACTCTTTGCAGCTCCTTCACACCGCCATAAGTAAACAGTCCTGGTCTCCCTCAAATGTGCCCACATCAGTTTCACGGGAGATGGAGCAAATTAGATCACCGACATGTCTGTTTTAGTAAATATTTTTCAAAGAAGTAATGCTGGAGTTTATTTTCTCAGGCCACATTCACATCTGCATTGGAGGCTGTTGGGGGTCTTAGTCGCCGATCCGGCTAAAAATACTGTAAATAGCGCAGCCTGCTGATCTACCGTTTCTGGTTAAACCACAAACACCCAACAGAATTCTGATATTTTCATTGTTCTTTGAGTAGAACGGAAAGACTGACAGGTGTAAACAAGGCCTTAGAACTCCGTTGTACCATTCCTTTGCTACTTCACCTGAAAATGTATAAGTCTATGTTCACACTGAGTTTTTTGCAGGCGGAATTTCTGCCTCAAAATTCCGTTTGGAAGTTTGAGGCAGATTTTCCTCTTCCTACATGCCGATTTTCGCCCGTGGCCATTGAGCACTGCGGGCATAAAACGCCACGAAATACGCTTTCTCTGCCTCCCATTGCAGTCAATAGGAGGTCAGAGGCGTTAATGCCCGAAGATGGGGCATGTCCCCCCCATTGTCCCGCGAGGCGGTTTTACCGCTCGCTGGAAAAAGACGCCTCCGTCTCCAATTGAAATCAATGGGAGGCATTTTCGGGCCGTTTTGCGGCGCGGTTTCCGCGTCAAAAAACTCAAGTGTGAACATAGCCTAAAGGGAAAACAGACCACTAGCCTTCCTCTTGTAGGGACATACCTTACGGATAGTAACACCCAGCTGTCCATTTATTCATCCATTCCCTGAAATACCATAGAAACGGCACGTTGCAGAGTTCCATCTTTGTTATTCATAAGGGAACAAGTGCATTTACTGAAACAGGCATGACAGGAGAGAACAGATTTTCTTTAAATAAGGTGGTCTCTTTCCCCAGGAACAGAACCCCTGTGGTCCATGGGTTATTTCTGGTAGTGCAGCTTGGCCTCACAGGCCATCGCCAAGAGTAGCACCATTCACGGTGAAATTGTGTATTGCGGTGGAATTCACGCTTTTACATGCGAGAGTCTGCAACATGCTCCGATATCCGTGGGGAAAATGTTCAGCTGCATGCGGATGAGATTTTTAAAATCTCATCCATACCCTGGAAGTCTTGCGCCCAAAAATCCGGATTTTAAAAAAAAATAGCTACACTTGCAGCAAATACAGCACATAATAAATCTAGATACCTTGATATTACCCATAGATACCCCTGCCCCATGTACCCCAGCTATGACAAAAATAAAGCTTTAGTGAACATGAGAAAGAATAATGAATCTATACCTTTTCAAACACATTAACAAACGTGGAAACTATGTTTTTAGCAAACGCTGTAGGATAGTCTCTTCCGACATTTTTAACAATGGAATCCATAAGATACATGACTGGAAGCTTCTCTGTGCTAGAGGCCTAAATAAAAGAAAACTGGTAAGTTTAGTAGGACACAAAACATCACCCCAAGTCAGTTCCCATCTGTATACAAACCAAGGATTAGATTTACTTAACGTCCCATACATTTACTAGAGAACGGGAGAGGCTGGAGATTTTGCTATTGCTTGTATTTCCACAATAAACTTAAAGGAAACCAGTGGAGTTCCGTGTTACCGTCACATCCATTTTTTTTAATTATTTTACAGTTCAGCCACCAGGCAGCATTTCCTTCTGGATATCCACGGCCGGATGGCATTGCTCTCCATGCTTGCAGGCATTAAGCACTCGTGCCTCCATCTGGCAACTGCTGAAGATACATTTAGTGGCACCAAAGTAACTCTGCATCTTCCAGTGAATAGTCCAGAGGTTTACTCATCCAACGTGAGACTTGTGAAATGTGTCACCTGTTTAAATGGGCTGAGAACAGATGGGTAACGCCTCCCAGACATGTGTCACCTGTTACGTTCAGTCACATTAGTCACCATTATGTGTTTAGCTGGATCCTCCAGTTTTCCTCCTTTCACCAGAGGAGAGGCAGCACAGTACAGTCCACATTTAGGTTTATATGTGTGTCCATAGTTGTGTAATGTGACAAGCCACCGATCCGAGAGGAAAGCAAGTATACAGGATGTGACCTTGAAGGGCTTCACCAACACCACTGCATTTTAAGGGGGTTGTCAGATTTAAAAATAAAAAAAAAAGTGAGTCACCTGTTAAATCCCCCTGACACTCCAGCACCAATACTCCCTGCCGGCCCTGCAGTGATGATGCCATGTACTTCATTAACGTGACCACTGCAGCCAATCGGCATACTCCGTAGTGATGCCCGCTTGTACGACAAGAGACCATTGATTGGCTGCAGCAGTCACGCAACAATCTCTGCAGGACCAGCTGCCCAAGCTGGAGTGTCGGGGGATAAAACAAAATGAGTAATTTATTTATAGCATTTACTTTTTTTTAAATTCAAACAACCCCTTTAAACAACCAGGTCTCCCCTAGACACGCCTGACACCAACGCCACATTCTCTAGGCGGACGTATTTGCATCCGTGAGAGACCAGGTAATTCGTGCAGGTAAAGGCAGAGCTCCAGTTTAACATTGAGGATATTACTGTTAATAACTATAAGTGTTAGTCATTAACTCGCCCTTCTATAGCAGGAAAAAATAAAAAATAAATGTAATCTACAAAAGAGAAAATGTCATGTCCGGGCCCTGAATGTGACATTGCATAACGTCCAGTAACCTGACACCCCGTGATACACAGTACACCGCTTTTCTTGGTAAAGATACCACCAGGAGTATAGTTACCAGCAACTGGACCGCACCTACATGGAGGGTACAGCCCAACCGTACAGAGAAGACACACGCCTCATTCAGATCAATTATGGAAAGAATCCACAATGGCAACTACTTGTCCCTCCAGTTACCATCTGTACAGATCAGGAAAACGTCACCCCACCCTGGCCACACGTTGAAGCTTCCCCCGCCCCCCTCGCCAGTAGCAGATATCTTGTGCAATATAGTGAAAGGAACACAAACCATACAATAAAAAAACAATGGTAAATAAAAAAGACAAATACATATTTTATACATTTTATTTACAGTTTGCAGCAAACCAGTCACACAAGTTAAAGCCATTTATTAAAAATATAGGTGTACTAATACTAAACATGTGGTTAAAGCATGTGGGATGGGGGAGGGGTGGTCACTGCAGAGATGGCGGCTTCACTGTGAGTATAAGCTACAGCATGATGATCGGCGACTACTGGAGTCCATGATTGAACAATACATCAGCGGAAGACCAACTGACTAACCGCAACATATACACAATTTCACTAGAACGTACATAACATTATCACTATCGGAAGGGGGGGCTATATACTTCTATAATCTGGGTATCAAGAGGCCGATTAATAAAGGGTATATGTTAAAAACAACAGTAAAACATAGGATACAGTTACCCATTAGGGAGTGTGCACACAAACTCAAAAACATCTCCTGATTTTCAGGCGTTTTTGAAGCTGAAAATGAATTTGGCGCTTCTTTTGAGGCATTTTTCAGTGTTCAATGGAAAATCAGCTCCAAAAAAACGCCCCTAGTAGTGACATGCTACTTTTTACGCTGTTTTTTTTAAAACCGTGGCGTAAAAAAAAAAAAAAAAAAAAAAAGACACCCTGTATGAACTAAATGCTGTTTTTCCCATTGATTTCAATGGCCAGATGTTTGTAGACATTCAGCTTCCGTTTTTTCGAGGCGTAAATGCCCTGAAATACGCCTGAAAACACTGCATCTAAACAAACCCTAAGGGTATGTTCACACGGAAGCCTCCATTACGGCTGAAATTACGGAGCTGTTCAGGAGAAAACAGCACCGGAATTTCAGCCGTAATGGCATGTGCAGGCATCTTTCGCTGCGTCCATTACGGACGTAATTGGAGCTGTTTTTGGGTCCATGGAAAAACGGCTCCATTTACGTCTGAAGTAGTGACATGCACTTCTTTGTCGCGGGCGCCTTTTTTACGCGCCGCCTTTTGACAGCGGCGTGTGAAAAAAATGACCGTCGGCACAGAACATCGGAAAACCCATTCAAATGAATGGGCAGATGTTTGCCAACGCTTTTGAGCCGCATTTCAGACGTAGTTCGGGGCTATAACGCCCGAATTACGTCTGTAAATAGTGTGTGTGAACCCAGCCATACACTACATGCTATACAAGCCACTGACAGCGGCTCTGGTCGTACAATCCTGCACAGGGGGTGCCTGCCCATTTGATGTCATTTTAAGGGTGTTTTCCAGGAGTTGAACACATTAGCCTGACAGTAGAAAACAGGATGATGAAAAATAAAAATTACTCAGTCAGAGCCCCATCGGTCTTCGTTTACTTGTCATGCAGCAATGGCGTCGCGAACATCATGACCGCTGCAGCCAATCATTAGCCTTAAGGGCCTATTACACGGGCCAATGCTCATTTATGCAGCAATAAAGGGGTTATCTGGGGACCAAAATAGCATTGAGCTATTTTTAGGTGAAAAGTCACTTACTAATGTACTTTAATTTAATATTCGGTACTAAATCATGCAGTTCAAACCCGGTCAATTGTTCTTGGAAGTCCTGTAGCTTTCTTAACATTGATAACGCGCCCCCACGTGACAGAGCTCGCTTCCTGTGCTGCTCGTGACGACGTGTTATCAATCGCATGACCGCAAGGGACTGTCACACTGCCTATTGCTGAAGTCCCCGAGCAGACCATCAGTAGGCGCTTTGCTCGGGACTCCAGCACTGCTCCCAACATTGTCAGTGACTTGATGCACTGCCCGGGGACTCCAGCAATAGGCAATGTGACAGTCCCTTGCTGTCATGCGATTGACCAACTCCATATATGGTCAGTGACTTCAGGGGTTTCCTATCGCTGGAGTCCCCGAGCAGAGCACCAGCTGATCCTGGTCCCCAGGATAAACCCTTTAAAAATCATCGTTGTCAGCAGCACGTCTCTGTGTAAATTGGGAGACGTGCTGCCGACACGATGAAAATGTATGAAATGTATGGGGACGAATGATCGTAGTAACAATTGCTCATCCCCATACAAAACCAATCATAGCTCTTTGTGAAAGAAGCAAACAAGCGCTGATGGAGCTGTCTCATTGATCGGCGATAGTTTGCACATCCAATATCGGGCCGTATAATATGAGCCCAAGTCGTCTTGTGCTGTACATGCTAGCATCGCTGCGGAGGCCAGTGATTGGCTGCAGTGGTCCCGTTTGTGTACATGACATCGCTGCAGGACAAATGAACAAAGACCAGCGGAGATAACCAGAGCTTTGACATTGGAGCAGCAGGGGATTTAACAGGCGAGAATTAGTTATGGTTTTGCTTGATCACATTTTTACTGCTAGGCTAATGTTTTAAACTCCCGAAAACCCCCATTTAATGGGTTTGCCAGTTTTTTGTAAAGAAATTTCCCCCGTTTTCCAGATCTGCTTGTTGTCTGTGAATGGGAACATCGTTGTTTACATCAAGAAGTGGAAAAAACTTGAGACCTGATACATCAACAGCGCAAATCAACCTCCCTTCCCTGATCACTCGGAGTTCAGGCTGTTCAGGGGATTGTCTACACTGGTTACAATTGCAGCAGACTCCCAACTGTGAGAAGTATTAGGTCTCTAGGGCTTTTTTAGCCTCTCGATAACAAAACGGTTTCCATTCACTAACAGCAAACAGTGATCCTGAAACTGGTAAGGAATTTTAAGATGTCACAAAGGTTAACAACTTTCCATTACACGTTACTTTAACCACTTGTCTACATTCAGAAAAGCTCCCAGAATAATCCAAAACCAGTAAGAACTTGTAGTCACCGTGACGATCCACCTCTGGCCCAGGCCGCTGCTTCCCCGCACCAGATTTGTGACGTTGTGTCCATAGTGATGGGACATCCGATGGCAACGTCTGGACAACAGTCATGTGGCGTAACTATGGACTCAACGTCAGTAAGGTCAAGCAGCGGCATGTGACAGAGGAGAATCGTACGGATACGTGTATGACCACGTTTCTAATTCTATTACAGATTTCGGCTGGATTAACACTGAGCGTTTTTTGTTTTTAGAGACATGGGAGTTTATATACCAAAATAAAAACAAAAACACAAGCTTAGGGCCTGTTCACATCTGCGTTCAGGAACAAAAATACCGGAAACGACCGACAACCGGCGCCTAACGGAACCCGCTGACTTTTAGTGGATTCTGTATTGGTGTCCACGGTTTTACCGGAAACAAAAGCGCAGAATGCTGCGCTATCGTTTCCGTTATTTTCAGCCGGATCTGCGATGGAGGTCCCTAAAGGAGTCACCAACACAGATGTGAACACTCCCTAAAAACCAGTGTGAGTGCAGCCTTATGGCAGTTCCAGAAAATTTCTCAATGATGAACAAACCCTTTAATTTGTTTTACATAAAACTGGACAATCCCATTAAGGGAATAATGTAAAGGGTTTGACCCAATTCGGACATTTATGGCATATCCATAGGATATGCCATAAACGTCCCATAGATCTGGGACCCGCACCATCTCTAGAACCGAGCCACTTGACCTCCTAACCCACCACCTCCTGCTCCGGCCACCGAGTTACGAGGTGTGCAGGTTTCCAGATACATACAGTGTTTCCATACGCTGTTATTCGTAACTCTCAGAAGTGGAGACGTTTCGGAAAAACATTGCAGCAAAACGCGTTTCTGGAAAACCTGGTCGTCTCGTAACTCCGTGGCTGGAGCGGGAGAAGGTAGGTTAGGGGTCAGAGGGCTCCATTCAAGAGATAAGTGCAGGTCCTATAGGCATGACCCGCATCAATGGGACATTTATGGTATATCCTATGGATATTGCCATAAGTGTCTGATGGGAAAACCCCTAAAGGCCTAGTTCACACTGAGAAAAATCCACCTCAAAACTCCTCCAAGAATTTTGAGGCAAAATTGGACTTGCCAGCACAACGCCTCACCGTCAATGGGAGGTCAGACACTGAAACACCCGGAGAAAGGGCATGTCGCTTCTTTTTCCCCTCGAGCGGTTGTTTTTTTTTTTTTACCGCTGGCGGGAAAAATACGCTTCCTCCTCCCACTGAAATCGATAAACGATACAGGGCTTCTTGTCGCTGCAGTTTCCTTGTCAAAACCAGCGCCAAAATACTCAGTGTGACCTAGGCCTTGAAGGGTCAGATTCCCTAAAGACATTGATGACATATCGCTCAGAAATCGCTAGAACAGGTGCCAGCAACCTTCAGCACTCCACCTGTTGTGAAACTACAATTCCCAGCATGCCAAAGGCTTTAATATTCCTGCCGAAGGCCGTCAGGGAATGCTGGGAACTGTAGTTTTACAACAGCAGGCTTGCTAGAACAAAGTGGCAGGTCACACGGTCAGCCACGTATACCACACGGCTGACTGTGTGACCTGCCACGACACTTTCTTGGAGCGATCAGAAGGATCACAGGAGGTCAGACCCCCCACCAGTCGAATAGACTTAACATGCCATCAACGCCCCCTTTAAAACATACAGGTCAACGCCAATTATAAAGCACGGCTCCAGAGGAAAACCTCACACTACCATGGGCTATATACAGGGAGGTGGGCTATATACAGGGAGGTGGGCTATCATGTGGCCGTCCAGCAGAGAACGACGTTGTGATGATCACGTGACCTACTCTAAACCGCCATTTGTAAACCTACCGTTGCCCTGTGACCTCGGAATATAACATAAGGGGGGCTTAGGTGGGATCCTAACCTCTAATATAGGGTCTGTACATGAGAGACGTGTTAATGGAGGCAAAATGGCGGACACCTCAGAAAACGAGGTCGGGCGCCATATTGAATTGTGAAGGGCTGGACGGGTAGTAGGAGGGGGTCTAGGCGGGAGAGAAGGGTACGGCTGTGGGGGACACATAATAAAATAAAATGCTTTAGTCATAAAAACCTTAGCGATTTGCGCTTCGATAAGAGTGACGATGTCCCGGGCGAACTGGACGTTCTCCTCGGCGAGGATGGTCAGCATGTTGATGTGAGGCTTGCTGTTGAATGTCAGGTCCTCCAAGGAGGACTGGTAATCCCGACATGCGTCCTCCCGGGCTTCGTCGGCCGCCATTGTTGACAGTGAGGCGGCCGAACGCGGCTCGGAGTCCCTAACGGGGGATTAGGCGATGAAGTGTAAGAATATCACAGCAAACCGCACACACAGCATCATGCGCCGGCCTGACAGAACGGACGGGCGGCCGGGGCTCCGCTCCAAACGGCTTCTGCCCTCCGTAACTGGCGACGTCTTCTAACAAAATGGCGTCGGTCACTGCCAGAAAAACTACAGCAGGACGTCGCGTCAAAGGGAAAGCCTCGAAACTGACGTGACGCAATCCAATACAGCGGCTTCTCATTGGTTGGAGAAATGCTGCGCAACGAATGGGCAGGGAGAAACTGTTTCTGTGCCCGCCCACTTTCATGGTGTCGTACGTTTAACCGAAACAGTGTTCTGATTGGTTGCTATGTGAGTTTAATTTTGCATGGCAACCGGTGGGGGGGATTAAAGCGTTGTTGACAAGCTCCTAGATTTAACCCTTTAGTGACCTGCCTATTTTGGGGCATAATGACAGAGCGATTATTTTTCCCGTTTTTTGATCGTTTCAGAATGGAGAACTTTTTTCTCTTTTTATGTAAACTTTTCCGTGGGAGGTTTTTTTTGTGTTTTTTTTTTTTTTGCGAGACAAGTTTTAGTGTCAACGGCACCATTGTAGGATATATATAAATGTATTGATTAACTTTAATAAAATATTTTTTTAGGGGTGACAGAAATGTCACCATTCTTTTATGTGTCTTAAATTTACGCCGTTTACCGTAAAGTATTAATAACACAATGACTTTATTCTGCGGGTCGTTTCGTTTACGGCGATACCAAATTGATATAGTTTTTTTTATGTTTTACTAGTTTTGCCCAAGAAAAACACTTAAAAAATTCATTTATAATACAATGCAATACTTCTCCCCCTGAAACCACTTAGATGCCGTGGTTGCTATTGACTGCGGCATTTAAGGGGTTAAACAGGCGGGATGGGAGGTAACTCCGATCCCGCCCACTAGAGCAGGAGCTCGGCTGTCTTTAGACAGCCTGACATCCGCTTTAGGGACACCTGTGCAGGACTTAGGTCACAGTGCGGTAAAAAGGCGTAGGAACGGTCATTAACCCCTTAATGACCGGTGTATAGAGTTTCTACGTCGGCCGTTAGGGGTAGTTCTTCTGAAGCGCCGTTTTCCAGCCTCAGGCTTCAGGGCATCAAACGGGGACCAATAGCGGTGGTCTCCAAAAATATTTAACCCCCTCAGATGCGGCGATCATTAGCGCCGCGCCGCATCTGAGTGGTTTTAGAGGGAGGGGGCTGCCTCTCTCACCCAACCGGCATCCCTCGATGCAATTGTGGGGTGCGGATGGGTTCTATGGCAGTCTGGGGGCTTAATAAAGGCCCCCAGGTCCGCCTTTAGTAAATGCCTGTTAGGCCATGTTTACACTGACAGGCAATAATACACTGCAACAGAAGTATCGCAGTGTATTATAAATGCAAGCAGGTGATCACACAGTAAAGTCCCCTAGTGGGACTAACAAAAAAGTTTAATAAAGTTTGTAATAAATAAATAAAAGTCCCAAGAAATTTTTTTTTTCAAAAAAACTCACTTTTTCCCCATCAAAATACTTCATTACGAAAAAAAGTGAAAAGTTACACATATTTGGTTTCAACTGTTTTTTTATTGAAAAATTGTCAAAATATACACAGGAGATAGAGACGTATGGACAGGCCGTACGATCCCTTTGACATATTGGAAAATCCAATCAGACAAGACAAGACACCGGTAGAAAGACAAAAGGGAGGGGGGAAGAAAACAAAAAAGATCAATCAAAGATCTAACTCAGAGATATCGGTAGCCAATACTTGTCCCACGGATCCCACACCACTGTAAACCTGTCCAGCGTGTTGTCAAGTGAGGCCGTCGTATGTTCCATAGTGCGAATTTCCCGAATTCTAGTCAGTAAGTCGGTGTTAGAGGGAGGGTCGGTCTGTCTCCACTTCCAAGCAATTTAGAAGAGGTAAGAAAGTGATGGAAAAGTCGACCTAGGGGTTTCTCCAAGGACCTAGGAGGGACATTCAGGAGATAATGAAGAGGGTCTAGAGGAATATCCTGCTGCAACACCCCCACCGCCAAATCCCTAACCTCCAGCCAAAACTGTTGCACCAGGGAGCAGCTCCAAAAGATATGGAACAGGTCTCCCCTCTGGTCTCTACATCGCCAACAATCCGATGGGATACCCGGATAGAAGCCATGCAAGAGGGCGGGGGTATAATACCAAAACATAAGGATTTTATATTGATTTTCTTTCCATGTAGTACAAAGAGAAGTTTTAGCTGCTTGTGACCAGATGATCTGCCACAACGAGGAAGGGATGGATTTATCCAACAGGGATTCCCATTTGGACATATATCTATGCCCAGGTGGAGGGGAGTCATCCAGGGGTAGCAGTATTGTGTAAATCGCGGATATAAGCCCTTTAGTAGTGGTAGTATGGCGACAATGTTTTTCAAAGCTTGTAGGCTTAGTGACCCGAGTGGATCCGAAGGTCTGCTGCATGTAATGTCGAATTTGGAGATAGTGGAAAAATGTAGAAGAAGGGGATGTTATGATGCCGTTGGAAATATGAAATGGGTGAAGATCTAGCGTATGAGGATCAACCATATCGGCCAGGTGGAACACCACTGACCCCCTCCACAATCGGACCACTCGGGAGGTAGTACCCCCTGGAATAGTGGGAGTATATAGAACCAAGGTCAAAGGCGGGAAATCTGACGCCAAGAGAAAGCGTCTTTTGCAGGTATCCCAGACCTCCCGCCAGGGCCGCCATCAGGAATTTCTGGGCCCCATACAGCCATGATGTCTGGGCCCCCCCCTCCATTACCTGGGGTGGGCAACCGAAAGTGTGGCGCTCACGTTTGTACGTTATTCGCCTTAAATTATTTTGGTGCTGATGTCAATTACAGTGAAGGAAACCATGGAGCCGGCAGTGACCGGTTAATGCTCCAGATTTTGATCTATTTAGCTAAAACGTATCCGACTGTATGGCATATAGTGGGATACGTCGCCTGGGCAATGGCCCAGGGGAAACTCCTGAAGTCACTGTCCATGAACAGGGCAGGAGCCTTCTACTAGTGCTCTGCCCAGGGACTATGGCGCCGCTCCTGATGTCCATATACATAAAGTGACGTCCGAAGCTGCACAAAGCCCGAGTACACGGCCGGAGCGTCGGCAACATTCTGGCCAGGGATTCCGGCCCTGGAGAATCCCCTGATGTCACTTTACATATATGGACAGTGATGTCAGGAGCTCAAAGTCCACGGGTAGAGCACTCGTGATGCTGCCTGGGGACTCCGGAATAACAAAGTTTACTACGCCATTTCATCCTTCAAAAATAAGGTAAACCGACGTCCACCAGCCCGACGGAGGCTAAAAGGACATAATGGAGCCCTGTGAATTATCGTCTACGTTGTTTCTACTGTAAGGTAGGAGATTTCCTGACTACACGATAAACTTAGGGCAACAACACGATGAAGGGGCCTTAAAGAGGCTCTCTCACCAGATTTTTAAACCCCTATCTCCTATTGCAGCAGATCGGCGCTGCAATGAAGATAACAGTAACATTTTTTTTTTCAAAAACGAGCATTTTTGGCCAAGTTATGACCATTTTTATATTTATGCAAATGAGCCTTTCTTAAAGGGAATGTGTTGCCAGAAAAACATGTTTTTTTTTTAAAAATTAAACATTTAGTGTGTGGGTGATTAAACATTGTTCAAATTTTTTTTATTTTTTTCAAGAGACAGGAAATATTATAAATTTTTTCTAATTTATAATACTACCCATTTTTGGTCACTAGATGGAGCTAGTTCCCAAAATTGCAGCATTGCAACATTGGGTTAAAAGCCCTCGCTCTAGTGAGCTCTCAGCATCCCCCCTCCTTTATCCTGGCTAGTGCCGGGATAAACGAGGGGTTTGAAAGGTTTAACCTCCTACACTGTGTGTCGCCATTTTTTGAGGTAACCCACAGTGTAGTAGGTTTACATACAGTAGTAAACACACACAAACACTAACATACATTGAAATCTCTTACCTGCTCCTGCCGCCGCGGCTCCCTCCGGCCCGTCCGCTCCCTTTGCTGCCGCTGTTCCATGTGCACAAGTCCGGAAGCCGCGACCGGAAGTAGTAATATTACAGTCCGGCCGCGACTTCCGGTCCACAGGAAAATGGCGCCGGACGGCGCCAATTTCGAATAGGACTGTGTGGGAGCGGCGCATGCGCAGTTCCCACACAGACGCCGTACACGGACGTGAATGGGACGGGAGCCGTTCACAGTCCCTATGGGACTGTGGCTGCCGTACTCCATGTCTGTGTGTGTCGTTAATCGACACACACAGAAATGGAACAAAAAATGGCAGCCCCCATAGGGAAGAAAAAGTGTAAAAATAAGAAACAGTAAAACACAAACACACAAATGAATATAAACGTTTTTATTAAAGCACTAACATCTTTAACATATAAAAAATGTATTTGTGATGACACTGTTCCTTTAAGTACAACTGGGCGTGTTTAAAGTTATGTCCAAGTGGGCGTGTCTTGTGTGTGTACATCTCGGCGTTTTTACTTCTTTTACTAGCTGGGCGTTGTGAATGGGAGTGTATGATGCTGACGAATCAGCATCATCCACTTCTCTTCATTACCACCCAGCTTCTGGCAGTGCACAGACACACAGCGTGTTCTCGCTCGTCCGACGCGATGAAGTTCCTGTGGGAGGAAGTGAGTGACGTCACAGCGTGATCTCGCGAGGACACGCTGTGTGTCTGTGCACTGCCAGAAGCTGGGTGGTAACGAAGAGAAGTGGATGAGCAAACACGAGTTTGCTTAAAAAACTTCTGAAAATCAGGAGCTGTTTTCCCTTGAATATCTCTGTATTTTCAGACTGTTTTTGCCAATTGTGTGAACATACCCTAAGGCCTTATTCACACGACAGTGTCCCGCCGTTTTTCCCGGCCGGTTTGCATTAGTTTTGCATCCGTTCCGGGCCGGGCATATCTGGACAGTGACATCAGGGGCAACTCCTGAAGGGGAATCCCCATGTGGCCGGTGATTCCACTTCAGGAAAAGCCCCTGTCGTCTGTGTCCATTTATGGACACTGAACGTTACTGGCTTCTCCTGGTGTGGAATCCCCGGTCACAGAGTGTTCGGGGATTCCGCTTCAGGAGTTTCCCCTGATGTCACTGCCCAGATATGGACAGAGACATCAAGCGCTCTGTCCAGGAGCGGAATCCCCGAACACACTTCAGGGAGCTAAAGTGGGGCTAGCACATAGCAGAGCAGGGACGAAGCTACAGCAGTAGCAGCCGCAGCAGCTGCTAGCGGCGCCATCGGCCATGGTAGGTGTCGCCGCTAGCAGCCGCTATGGCTGCTATAGCTGTAGCGATGCCTGAAGAAGCGCCAGGGCAGAAAGGAGGCTGATTCGCCGGGCCAGGGTGATTTGGGAAGGGAGCCAGCGCAGCGCCCCCTTCCACCTGCTGTACACCCCAGCCCTGCCACACAGTACCCCTGCACATAGAGCAGGGATGTCGCTACAGCAGTACCCCCGCAGTGTTACCTCCAGCATAGGGCGCTTCTTCTGAATGAGATACACTCCTCCTCCTCACATGCACTCTGCGCTGTGAGGAGGAGAGAGCGAGCGACGGTAGACACGGCCATCACTCGGGACACATTCCGGTGATGGCCGTGTATTACCCGGCCCCATAGACTTCTATGGAGGCCGGGTAAACGGCCGAAAATAGGGCATGTCCCATTTTTTGACGGCCGGTTTTCCCGGCCCGTCAAAAAATCGGTCGTGTGAATAGCCCTTTAGGGTCTATTGTTCCTACTGCAGCCGGGTGACGGCCGATTTATGAACGGCCGTCACCCTGTCGGGAAACCCTGTCGTGTGAATAAGGGCTAATAGGCATGCAGCTTATTTAACCCCTTCCCTCCTCAGCCATTTTTTGGATTTTAACTTTTGTTTTTTCCTCTCCACCTTCCAAAAGCTATCATTTTTTTTACTTGAGGGCTTGTTTTTTGCGGTACAAGCTGTAGTTTTTCATGGCACCATTTATTGTACCGCATAATGTACTGGGAAGCTGAAAAAAAATTATTTGTGGGGTGAAATGCTGCACGTGCATGACGTTCTGACAAACCCCATTCATATGAGTTGGGGCTTATTCAGACTAACGTGTTAATCGTCCGTGTGAAGGACGTTTTTTAAATGGCCGTCACACGGCTGCAGGTATTTCTATGGGGCTATTCACACGGTTGTTGTTCTAACGGATCGTGTGAAGGGCCTGTAAAAAAATAGGACATGTCCTATTTTTGTGCGTTTTCACGGATCCCTCAATAGACTCAAGTCTGTGAAAACGGGTCCCGTACGGCTGCAAATCGGCCATTCTTCACGTCTGATTTCACACACGTCGGTCTGAATATCGCCTTAGGCTTTATTCACACGAACGTGTCCGTTTTGCACGCGCAAAAAACGCTGCATTTTTCCCGAGCGAAAGTTCAGTGTGCCGTCAGCATACGGTCCGCGGCTGCGTGATTTTCGCACAGCCGGCATCATTATGACACTCTGTTTTGATGTTACAACACAGTAAAGAAGGGGGGGCTTTTATGTTTCCCTTCTCTTCTTTACCTACTGTAGCGCGAATCACGCGCGTCACCCGGAAGTGCTTCCGTGTGCCGTGCACGATTTACCCGCACCCAATGACTTCAATGGGTGCGTGCTGCGCGAAACACGGGCAAGTATATGACATGTCGTGAGTTTTACACAGCGCACATACGCTGCGTGAAATTCACTGACAGTCTGAACGGCCCCATTCACTAACATAAGTCCGTGCGACGTAATAAGTATCACGGACGTATAACACGTTCGTGTGAATATGGCCTTATATTGTAATTTGTAGTGAATTTTCAGTTCGCAATCCGCACCAAAAATAGGAGGCAAGTAAGTGGCTTATTCAGATGTCCATGTTCGGTCTGTGATATACGGAGCGTGTATCGGCCATATTTCCCGGACCGACCACAGTTCAGGGAGCCGGGTTTCTAGCATCAGGGTATGTTCACACGACAGCGTCCGTAACGGCTGAAATTACGGGGATGTTTCCGCCTGAAAACATCCCCGTAATTTCAGCCGTTATGGCATGTGCAGGCGCTTGAACGCCGCGTCCATTACGGACGTAATTGGCGCTGCTTTTCATTGGAGTCAATGAATAACGGCTCCAATTACGGCCAAAGAAGTGACAGGTCACTTCTTTGATGCGGGCGTCTATTTACGCGCCGTCATTTGACAGCGGCGCGTAAGTATACGCCTCGTGTGAACAGACAAACGTCAGCCCATTGCTTTCAATGGGCAGATGTTTGTCAGCGCTATCGAGTCGCTATTTTCGGACGTAATTCGGGGCAAAAACGCCCGAATTACGTCCGTAATTAGTGCGTGTGAACATACCCTCACAGTTATCTATGATCATAGTCCCTCCCTTCCCGTGGGAATACTGTCCCCGGTCCCGTACTGAAAGCATCATTACAGTATAGGACAGTATTCCCGCGGAGAGGCAGGGACTCCCAGCAACACTGATAACTATGATGCTAGGAGTCCGGCTCCATGAATTGTGGTCAGCCTGTGAGATACAGCCGATACACGCTCCGTATGTCACGGACCGAATGCGGCTGTCTGAATAAGGCCTTAGTCTAGTTACACAGTGCGGTGAAATCCCATTTTTTTGCCACAATTTTTGCAAAAACGTGACTTGACCGCACTGTGAGAATATAGCCTAATAGCACTTTTCATGTTTTGTATCTTTGTTTTATGCAATTTTCGTAATTGCGGCACAAATCACGCGGTTTTGCCGCGATTTTTATATAATCGCGGCAAAACTGCGCCATTTTTGCCGCGATTACGAAAATCGTAATTTTCTTCATCCATGTGGCCGGGCCCCTGACGGGAGTACCAGTAATACCCCCCTGATGGCGGCCCTGCCTCCCGCTGAAAGCGCACAGGGCCCAACAGAGACGAAGAAGGCAAGGCCAGCGGGTCACCCCATAACAAAGAATTAGGATGAACAGGAGCCATCCACAATTTCTCTATGTCAGTCCACTTGTATGCCCGAGGGGACACCCAACAGGGGATGCCGCGAAGATGGGACGCCCAATAATACTTCACAACGTCAGGGACAGACAACCCCCCCCGCAGAACAACTAGACAATAAAACTGATTTCGGGATTCTGTCTGCCGTAGTGCCATATGAACCTGAGGATGGAAGACTACATTGCCCTCAGCTCCCCCATGGGTACTGCCACTGGTAGAGTCTCAAAGAAATACAATAATTTAGGGAGCAGGATCATTTTGACCGCTGCAATGCGTCCAAAAAAGGACATGGGGAGAGAACCCCACCGGGCCATAAGTCTACGCAGTTCTACGAAAAGAGGAGGGGAATTAGTCTAGAAAACCGATGCGTAAGAGGGGGTGAGTTGGACTCCCAAATAAGTCAGGGAGACCTCTTTCCAATCGTAAGTGTAGTTTTGTTTGAGAACCAATAGAGTGTGGCGTGGGACATTAAAGGGAAGGTGTCACGAAAATTATTTTTTTTATATGTTATTGCTTTTAGTATGTCATTAAAATACATTTTATTTAGTTGTGTTTTTGTGTTGTACTTTTTTCTTTTTTCTTGCTTTTACTTCTCTATGGGGGCTGCCATTTTTTTTTCATCTCTGTATGTGTCGATTAACGACACATACAGAGATGGAATACGGCACATACAACCCCATAGAGAATGCGAACGGGAGCCGTTCCATTCACTATAGCGTACACCGTCTGTGTGGGAACGGCGCATGCGCCACTCCCACACAGACCAAAAGGAAGGTCTTCGGTCGAGCGACATCCGGCACCATTTTCATGTGGACCGGAAGCCGCGGCCGGACAGTAAGACGACTACTTCCGTTCGCGGCTTCCGGCCATATGTTCAGACGCAAGGACTAGGAGCGGAGGCAGCGGCGGCGGCGACAGCGACGGCGGCGGCAGGAGCAGGTAAGTTATGTTTGTGTATGTGATGTGTGTATTATGTTCGTGTTATACTGTCTGATTACCACTCTATCTAATCCTCCTACACTGTGCATTCGCTCAAAAAATGGCAGCACACAGTGTAGGAGGTTTGAACATTCAAATCCCTCCTTTCTCCTGGCACTAGCCAGGATAAAGGAGGGAGGATTGTTTGAGGACACTAAAGCGAGTGTGTCTTCTCCAATTTTGCAGCATAAAGCAATGAGGTTGCTTTACCACATGCCAATGCTGCAATTTTGGGAATTTCTCCCTCTAGTGACCAGCACAAGGAAATGTTATAAATTAGAATCTAATTTATAATATTTCCTGACTTGTGAAAAAATAAAAAAAATTAGAACAATGTGTAATCATTTATATACCAACTCTTTAACTAAAAAAAAAAACATTTCTAGCGACACATTCCCTTTAAAGGACGAGTGTCGCAAAAAAAATATTTTTTAGATCAATTTGCTTTTAGTGTTTTATTCAAATTTTTTTTATTTATTTGTGTGTTTGTGTTTTACTTTTTATTATTTTTTCACTTTTTCTTCCCTATGGGGGCTGCCATTTTTTTTCCATCTCTGTATGCGTCGATTAACGACACATACAGACATGGAATACGGCACATACAGCCCCATAGAGAATGCGAACGAGGCCCGTTCCACCCACTATGCTGTACGCCGTCTGTGTGGGAACGGCGCATGCGCCGCTCCCACACAGTCCAAATTGAAGGTCTTCGGCCGAGCGACGTCCGGCGCCATTTTCTTGTGGACCGGAAGCCGCGACCGGACAGTAAGATTACTACTTCCGGTCGCGGCTTCCGGACTTGTGCACTTGGAGCGGAGGCAGCAGACGGAGCGGATGGACCGGAAGCAGCGGCGGCGGCAGGAGCAGGTAAGTTAGGTCTGTGTATGTACGTGTTTTAGTGTGTGATTACTACTGTATGTAAACCTACTACACTGTGTGTTAGCTCAAAAAATGGCGACACACAATGTAGGAGGTTTGACCGTTCAGTCCCCTCCTTTCTCTTGGCACTAGCCAGGATAAAGGAGGGGGGGATTCTGTGAGCACACTAGAGCGAGTGAGTTTTCTCAAATTTTGCAGCATAAAGCAATTGAGGTTGCTTTACCACATGCCAATGCTGCAATTTTGGGAATTGCTCCCTCTAGTGACCAGCACTGGGAAATGTTATAAATTAGACTCGTGAAAAAATTAAAAAAATTAGAACAATGTTTAATCACTTATACACTAACTGTTTAACTAAAAAAAAATAAATAAATTTCTAGTGACACATTCCCTTTAAGAAGGAGCGCTTCCGTCTTAGAGGTATTAGTTTTATAACCTGAAAGCCTCCCATATCTATGGAGAATGGTAGTAAGGGTAGGAAGGGAGATATGAGGTTTAGTGATAGTCAAGAGAACATCATCTGCAAATAATGAGACTTTGAACTTTTTATCTTGTATCCTGACCCCTGCTATATCTATGGATTGTCGTATTTGAGGTGCAAGGGGTTCAATACAAGGCACAAATAGAAGAGGTGATAGTGGGCAGCCTTGACACGTGCCATTCCAAATCTGGAACGGGGGGGGGGGAGGTGGAGTGCGGAAGTTTAATCACCGCCGTTGGATTAGAATAAAGACCACGCAGAGCCGTCAAGAAAGGACCCAAAATCCCAAACTACCTCATAGTTTCAAACATAAACGGCCATCCCAAGCGATCAAACGCCTTCTCCGCATCTAGGCTAACAAGGATCGCTGATTCCTCATGCTTGTGAAGGCCATCAATAATATCAAAGGTCCTCCGTGTGTTATCTCCCCCTTGTCTAAGGGGCACAAAGCCAATCTGATCTTTATGGATCAAAGATGGAAGCCAAACATTAAGTCTATTTGCAAGGTGACGAGTAAACATTTTTAGATCAGAATTCAAAAGAACTATGGGTCTATAATTGAAGCAATCTGCGTGGTCCTTACCCGGTTTAGGGATCAGTGTAATGTGAGAATGCAGGAACGTTTGAGGGATGGGAGAACCCTGTAGAAAGACGTTAAACAAGGAAACCATCTTTGGAACCAGGATCTCAGCGAAAGTCTTATAATACGTATACGTGAAGCCATCTGGCCCAGGGGCCTTACCACCAGGGAGGTCCTTCAGTATGTCATACAACTCCTCTGAAGAGACCAAGGTATTTAAAGAAGACAGCTCCGTGTCAGATAGTCTGGGGAGATTACATGACAAGAGGTAAGTTTGTAATATTTCCCTCCGACGGTCCGGGTCAGGGGGTAATGTAGTTGGCAAATGATATAAGGATTTATAATATTCATGGAAGAGTGCGGCAATCTTATCTGGGTGATATTGAAGGAGGCCCGTGCTATCCTGAACAGCCTGCGGAGTGCGAGCAGTTGTCTGATCTCTCAATATACGAGCTAGGAGCGAATGGGCTTTGCTGCCCCTGTCATAATATCTCTGTTTCGTGTGCAGGAGTGATTTTTCTACCCCTTTCATTGCTATATCCTTAAGCTGCGCTCGAGCCTCTAATAATTTCCGCAGTGTCGGCACAATAGGCTGAGTCCCCATCTCCCTTTCCAGTTTAGTATTTTTCCGAAGGAGAGCCACCAGTTTGGCCCTAGAATCCCTTTTTAATCTAGAACCTATGACCATGCAATGCCCCCTCATCACCGCCTTATGGGCCTCCCAAAGGGGAGAAATGGATTGAACCGAGCCTTCATTGAGTTCGTAGAATTCACGCATGTGAGCGGCCAGGCCGCCCCTAGGAGCGGGGGATTTAATTAACGATTCATTTAAACGCCAATGACAGGCTCTCGTGAAGGGTCTACCAACCTACAAATTTACCGACACTGGCGCATGGTCCGACCAGGAGATAGGATCAATGACCGCTGACTGAAGCAATCGGAGGGCGGGGACGTTACCAAAGAAATAATCTAGGCGTGTGTGTGTGTTATGTGTATGGGAAAAGAAAGTATAAGACCTATCGCCTGGATGATCAACTCTCTACAAATCATAAAGGTTATGATCAACTACCGGAAACGAGTGGAAAGTCCCGCGAGAGTATGGGATGGAGTGGAGTGTGTAAGAGAAGCTCTATCCATGATCGTGGAGAACGGAACAATGAAGTCCCCCCCTATCAACCGTGTGCCCCAATTGAAGTTTTGTAGTTTGAAGAAAATTCTGCGTAAGAATGGAATCTCTGAAGTATTAGGGGAGTAGACGTTACACAAAACAATGGGCTGGCCAGACAGAGTCCCCTCTAATATAACATATCTACCACCAGGATCTGAGTGTGAGGTGTGGACCTGTATGGGACACGTAGTGGAGATCATAATGGCAACCCCTTCTTTCATACGACCAGAAGTGGCAGAGTACACAACAGGATACGACCCCCGAGCAAAACGAAATGAACCAGAAGAATCTAAATGTGTCTCCTGTAGAAAGGCGACCTCCGCTCCAAGCGATTTCAGCTCTCTAAGTAAGCGTCTCTTCACAATGGAGCAATGGAGTCGAGGCCCTTAAAGGGAATGTCTCATGATTATTTTTTTTTTTTATCATATTGCTTTTAGTAGGATATGAACATAAATTTTATTTATTTGTGTTCTTGTGTTGTACTTTTTACTTTTTTCTTTCTTTTACTTCTCTATGGGGGCTGCCACTTTTTTTTCATCTCTGTATGTGTCGATTAACGACACATACAGAGATGGAATACGGCACATACATCCCCATAGAGAATGCGAACGGGAGCCGTTCCATTCATTGCAGCGTACGCCGTCTGTGTGGGAACGGCGCATGCGCCGCTCCCACACAGACCAAAACGAAGCTCGTTAGCAGAGCGAAATCCGGCGCCATTTTCATGTGGACCGGAAGCTGCTGCCGGACAGTCAGATGACGACTTCCGGCTGCGGCTTCCGGCCATATGTTCAAGGAAGCGAAGACGCAAGGAATAGCAGCCGAGGCAGGAGCAGGTAAGTTATGTTTGTGTATGTGATGTGTGTATTATGTTCGTGTATGTTCGTGTTATACTGTCTGCTGAGCACTGTATCTAATCCTCCTACACTGTGCAGTCGCTCAGAAAATGGCGGCACACAGTGTAGGAGGTTTGATGATTCAATCCCCTCCTTCTCCTGGCACTAGCCAGAATAAGGGAGGGGGGATTGTGTGAGGACACTAGAGCGAGTGTGTCTACCCCAAATTTGCAGCATAAAGCAATGAGGTTGCTTTACCACATTGACCATGCTGCAATTTTGGGAACTACTCCCTCTAGTGGCCAGCACATGGAAATGTTATAAATTAGAATCTAATTTATAATATTTCCTGACAAAAATTAAAAGAATGTGTAATCACTAAAATACTAATTGTTTAACTAAAAAAAAAAAAAAAAAACATTTCTAGCGACACATTCCCTTTAACATTAAGTGTGAAATTTTAACCATGATTATAGATGTATGAGAGAAAGATAAGTAATGTGGAAAGTGCAAATGTATACAGCTCAGTTACGTAGAGGCGGGTCTCTGTCAAGTCTCATAGCAAACAGATCTTTATGATACTCTTCGTCCAAGGAGGCCCGTAGAAGACACAAAGTCATCTCAACCATTAGCGTGGAAAGAAGCATAAAGGAAGGAGAGACACTGGGAGAGAAACATAAATCACACAGGTGCCATGAAACTGCGTAGCATCCATCAAGTCGGAGCAGGTCTCGGAGATCTGTGATTTGGTGATCTTCTTGGAGAGAGTCTCCGCTTGTTTCGGACAGATTGAAAGACTGGAGGTGGAGGAGAGGGTGGTAGAGGAGTCTCCCAATTCTGCAGCTTAGGTGTAGGTATACCAAGGGTATCACAGAAGTGAGGCAAATCCCCCGGGTATCTCAGGGTTGCAGAAGCACCATCTCTTCGAGCTGTAAGGGAAAATGGAAAACCCCATCTATAGATGATATTATGGCCACGTAATGTAGCAAGAAGAGGACGAAGCAGACGTCTTTTCTGTAGAGTAATCCAGGAGAGGTCCGGAAACAACTGGATCGGGGCGCCTCCATAAGCCAAATTTTTATGCTGTCTGTCTTTGAGCATAATGTCCTCCTTAGTACGGAAATCCTGAACACAGCAAATAATATCTCTGGGTTGAGAGACGGTAAATGTCGGATTCAATGCCCGATGTGCTCTGTCAAGTGGTATTTTATGAGAAGGAGGTGCACCCAAAATGTCGTTAAAGATGGTCTCTAACATGAGATGAAGGTCCTCCGCTCCCAAGGGCTCAGGTATACCCCTGATCTGAATGTTGTGATGACGTCCCATTATCCAGGTCCCCCAGATGTAATTGCATGTCTCTAATGGAAGCGAGCTGAGAGGACATAGTAGTTTGAAGGACAGAAACATGGCGTCTAGTAGCATCATGGGCGTCCTCCAGAGTCTCCACCCTAGTAGCGATTTGGTGCATATCCTGAGAAACCGCTGCTAATTCCGAGCGAAATGTTTCCTTCACCTCCTGTATCATATTTTTAAAGTCATCTTTGGTAGGTAATTGTGAAAAGCAGTCCCTCCACATTTGTGGTATATCTGAAGGTGGTGAAACAGGGTCATCCTGATCAGACTCTGAGGCGGACATGGGAGGGATCTGAGCATATGGGCTTAAAGATGGTGTGCTCCCCAAATCATCCTCCACCATGGGCTGCCGGGAAGAGCTATAGGAGGAACCGCATAGTACCTCCCTAGGCTGGACTGAAGAACTCTGGGGCTTAGGAGCAGCTAAGAAATGAGGAGCTGCATGGTCTGAGGACTGCAACATTGGTGGTACAGTCAGCATAAGAGCAGGGTCTCCCTCAGGATGTAGTGCACCACGTGGCATGGCGGCTGCAGCCCCATCCATATGAGGCCGGTCTCTCCCCTGACTGTCATATGAAGCACTTGCCGACAAAGGGGAGCCAGGAGGAATCGCTGGAGCTCTCTGGCTCTGAGGCTTACCCTGAGGCTGGGGAGCCATGTCTTCCATCGGCGGTAACAGCTCCTCCGGCTGTCGGAATGAGGAGGCCAAAGATGGCGGCTGATGTGACTGGGGGAGCGGAGTGGACTGTCTCCTTAAGAAGAGCCGTCCAGCATTGTCGGAGCAGGAGCGACTTGAGGAAGCACTGCAGGCGTAATTCCAGACCTTTGGGGTCTCTTTTTACCCGTAGGTGGGCACCTCTGACTGCTGTTTGCGGCAGTTGCAGAGTGGCAGGGTACGGAGCTCCGTTACACATATTTGGTATCACCGCGTCTGTAATGACCACAACTATTGTAACCATTATTTTACCCGCACGGTGAATGGCGTAAAAAAATAAAATAAGAAACAATGCCAGAATTACTGTTTTCTGTTTATCCTGCCTTCAAAAAAATTTGATAAAAAGTGATCAAAAAGTCGCATGTACTCCAAAATGGTACCAATAAAAACTACAAGCAAAAAAAAAAGCCCTCATTCAGCTGCATCGGCAGAAAAATAAAAAAAAGTTAGGGCTCTTAAAATATGGCGGCACAAAAACATATAATTTAGAAAAAAAAGTGTAAAAGTAGTAAAACATAAAAAATATATATAAATTTGATATAGTTGCAATCGTAACGACCCGCTGAATAAAGTTATTATGTTGTTTATACCACACGGTAAATGGCATAAATTTAAGACAAAATGTTAGTTTTTTTCCTATTACCCCACCAAAAAAGTTAATAAGTACCCCAAAATGGAGCTATTAAAAAATACAACTTGTGCCGCAAAAAAAAGTCCTTATACAGCTATATCGACGAAAAACGAAAACAGTTATAGTTCTTTAAATGCAACGATGGAAAAATTGTAAAAATAGCTTGGTCATTAAGGTTTAAAATACCTTCGGTATTAAAGAGAACTTTTCACCTGCCCATACATGTGCAGCTGAGTGCAGCATGTAATGGGCAGGGCTGCACAAACCCAGGGGCACTTTACATTTTTTTTCTACCTTCCTCCATTATTTAGATATCGGTGCCGTTATATTTTCTGCCTGATATTTAAATAACCCCCTGAACAGTCAACGTGGCGTGTACTGGCAAAGGGGCGTGTTACTATGGCTGTGACACTGTCCAATCAGATATGGACAGTGTTACAGCAAGAGCGAGGAGAGTGTGCGATTGCAGTCTTCTCACCCGAACTGGCAAGGGGGCGTGTCTCTGCTATGGACAGTGTAAGAGCTGGGGAGAGGAGAGCGCGCATGCGCGCTCTCATCTCTTCAGCTCTTGCGAGAGATCAGTCTTGTATTGTCTGCCGAACTGGCAAGGGGGCGTGTCTCTGCTACGGACAGTGAAAGCGCTCCCCAGCTCATACACTGTCCGTAGCAGTGACACGCCCCCTTGCCAGTTCGGCAGACAATACAAGACTGATCTCTCGCAAGAGCTGAAGAGATGAGAGCGCTACCAGTAGTGGTCAGCACATATCGCCTAGCCCTAGTGATAAAGTGAGACATCACCTGCCTGTAAACAACCAGATAAACGGCCACCATAGTAGTTGGCAGCCAAACTAGTACAGAAATTTTTGTTCATTTATTTGTAAGTAGAAATTCTGGAGAGAAAGCCACGCCCCACTACCCACACCCACCAGATATGCCACGCCCAATAAGACACAAGCACCAAAGATGCCACTCCCTGAGTTTTCCTGGAGTTTTTTTTTAAATGTTGGCAACTATGCATTAGAAGACACAGCTCTGATACACATACTGTAACTGTAACGAGCCGTGCACCTGTGTGTCCATCACATGACCATGTAACGAGCCGTGCACCTGTGTGTCCATCACATGACCATGTAACGAGCCGTGCACCTGTGTGTCCATCACGTGACCATGTAACGAGCCGTGCACCTGTGTGTCCATCACATGACCATGTAACGAGCCATGCACCTATATGTCCATCACACGACCATAGACAGAATTTTATCCACTAGAAGTAAACAATGAATGTTCCTACTGAATAACAACAAGCAGAGATCTTGAAAACCGTGAGGAATTAATAAAGATAGTATATTGGAAAATTGTGTAATATTTAATTATACAAAAAATAACATTAATTTGCTTTAACCGGACAACCACTATAACAAATACAGACCCCAGACCCCTAAATACATATACAAGCCCAAACCTACTAAATAAATACAGATGACCCCAGACTTAGAGTCCGAACCTTCGGAAAGGCCGCAGCACAGATTTCAGCTTCCCTCCTGAGTTTATTGATTGGGCAGTGTTATTTAGGTCACTGCTATGTGGGCACGGTGTGGTGAGTTTCTTATATATTCTATATGATTGTATTATTTGGGCATTATATGATATACTATAGCAGGAGGGGGCACTAACCAACCAAATCCAGCTGCACTGCACAGATAGGGTCAGTTCACACGTAGCGTAAACATTGCGGATTTCATTGGGGAAAATCCGCAGCGTATTGCAGTAGCAGCAAATGGGATGAGAGTTGAACAAATTTCATCCACACGCTGCGTAAAAATTCCGACAATTTATAAATTGATCTGTGGTGCAGTTTTTTAATAGGCAGCATGTCAATTTATGCTTCGGAATCGCTGCTTTTCTGTTGCAGGTTTTCCCCATTGAATTCAACGGGGAGATAAAACTCACAACAAATATCAGATGCTGCAGCTTCATTCCAGGACATTTTTTGGTGCAGTTTTTCCCTGCGGGTATCGGGACCAGGGCCGCCATCAGGGCAGTACTAGTGGTACTCCCGTCAGGAGCCCGGCCACATGGCTGAAGAAAAGGGGCCCGCCGGACTGTCGCCCCCCATCCCCCTCGTGCCCCACCCCTCTCATATCTATCTATCTACCTATCTACCTATCTATCTATCTATCTATCTATCTATCTATCTATCTATCTATCTATCTATCTACCTACCTATCTATCTATCTATCTATCTATCTATCTATCTATCTATCTATCTATCTATCTATCTATCTATCTACCTACCTACCTACCTACCTACCTACCTACCTACCTACCTATCTATCTATCTATCTATCTATCTATCTATCTATCTATCTATCTATCTATCTATCTATCTATCTATCTATCTATCTATCTATCTACCTACCTATCTATCTATCTATCTATCTATCTATCTATCTATCTATCTATCTATCTATCTATCTATCTATCTCATATCTATCTATCTATCTATCTATCTATCTATCTATCTATCTATCTATCTATCTATCTATCTATCTATCTATCTATCTATCTATCTATCTATCTATCTATCTATCTAGGAAATACAAAGAAGAATTTAACCATAGGGCGCGGGTGGTTGCTTTCAAACCTTAATAGGTTATTTTTGTCTGTTGGCTTAATAAACAAATTAGTGGAAAGTACGTTTTCAGTCAATTTAATTTCAACATCAAGAAACTGTATTTTTTCTTGGGATGATACAACAGTAAAACTCAGATCAGGATCCATGGTATTTAAAAATTCATGAAAGTTATTCAATTCCTCAAGGCTCCCCTGCCAAATTAGGAAGATGTCGTCTATATATCTCCACCACTCCAGAACATTATTCTGTCCACATAGATCGCTATTGTGAAGAAATTAACACTGACATATTGGACTTCAGGAACGCATCAAGGTCTATTGGTCTCAAATCTAGAGTTCAGTATGCTGATTTTACGGCTTTGTTCACACTACACACAGAGAGCCAGTAACTCTACCCATGGATAGTCTCAACCATCCTATTAGCATATACTGTGTTACTTCATGTCTTATTTTTTTTTTTAAACTCTGAGTGATAACATTACACCAATGTGACATTGAAAGAAAATATTCTCATAAAAACCTTCGGTGCCTATATTTGAACTCCTGTACAGTCTCCCTTATGTCGACGCATGGGCTGAATATGGTGTGCTATTTGAACATCTCAAAACCAGGTTGCGGTTGACCACAGAGGAGGCTTGGAACTCTTGGGAAAGGGATCAGCCAACTCTGTCTATAAAGACATAGGAGATACTCTACTTTATCATATGTGAACTAAAAGGTTCTAATAAAAAGTTCAAATAGAACTTATGAGATATATTATGCTGCTATATAGGCATTTAGTATACACACGGTATTTATCACTATAGAGTAAGGGGCATATTTGCCCTTCTCTGTGATGGTCGCTACCCAGATGGAGTGCCCTTCTGCGCATGCTTGAGTTAAATCTGCATGCACGGCCCAACAGGGCGACTCATCGGCTCTTTAGCAGACTATGCCATGGAGTATGAACACTGGATGAGATCAGGTGTGTAGACGTGTGCAGTTCAATCTAGTAAAACGCTCAGATTTGGCCTTGAGACTAAACATACTTTGAATGTTCCTGACATCCGGGCAGTGAGTAATCAATTAAGGATATACATTGTATCATGTGTTTGTATGAAATATGATGAACCAATTATGTATGGAATAAGGAATTGATGGATCAGTGTTTGTATTGTATGTTTACATTTTATCACGATGCACTTAGCACTTTTTGACTTAACTAGGGATAAAAGTAATATGTCCCAATTTATTATAAAAATGTATATTAATATCATTATTTCACTTAATGAATGTCATTACACAATTATATGCTGCATGGTATTTAAACCACATGTTATACACTGTCAGTTCTGCTTGAGAAAGGTCCAGATTGGGACTGAAACGTAGCAATCTTACATATGGGTGAATAAAAATGTTTCACTTTTTTGACTACTATGCTGTGGAGTGCTGCCTATTTTTTGAATTCCTATCTATCAATCTATCTGTGTGTCTGTCTATCGCCCATCTATCTATCTATCTATCTATCTATCTATCTATCTATCTATCTATCTATCTATCTATCTATCTATCTATCTATCTATCTATCTATCTATCTATCTATCTATCTATCTAATATCTATCTCATATCTATCTATCTATCTATCTATCTATCTATCTATCTATCTATCTATCTATCTATCTATCTATCTATCTATCTATCTATCTATCTATCTATCTATCTCATATCTATCTATCTATCTATCTATCTATCTATCTATCTATCTATCTATCTATCTATCTATCTATCTATCTATCTATCTATCTATCTATCTATCTCATATCTATCTATCTATCTATCTATCTATCTATCTATCTATCTATCTATCTATCTCATATCTATCTATCTATCTATCTATCTCATATCTATCTATCTATCTATCTATCTATCTATCTATCTATCTATCTATCTATCTATCTATCTATCTATCTATCTATCTCATATCTATCTATCTCATATCTATCTATCTATCTATCTATCTATCTATCTATCTATCTATCTATCTATCTATCTATCTATCTATCTATCTATCTATCTATCTATCTCATATCTATCTATCTATCTATCTATCTATCTATCTATCTATCTATCTATCTATCTATCTCATATCTATCTATCTATCTATCTATCTATCTATCTATCTATCTATCTATCTATCTATCTATCTATCTATCTATCTATCTATCTATCTATCTATCTATCTCATATCTATCTATCTCATATCTATCTATCTATCTATCTATCTAATATCTATCTCATATCTATCTATCTATCTATCTATCTATCTATCTATCTATCTATCTATCTATCTATCTATCTATCTATCTATCTAATATCTATCTCATATCTATCTATCTATCTATCTATCTATCTATCTATCTATCTATCTATCTATCTATCTATCTATCTATCTATCTATCTATCTATCTATCTATCTATCTATCTATCTATCTATCTATCTATTTATCTATCTATCTAATATCTATCTCATATCTATCTATCTATCTATCTATCTATCTATCTATCTATCTATCTATCTATCTATCTATCTATCTATCTATCTATCTATCTATCTATCTATCTATCTCATATCTATCTATCTATCTATCTCATATCTATCTGTCACCATTCTATGTTTGCTGCTATCTATCTATCTATCTATCTATCTATCTATCTATCCATCATGATAGCCTGTATCCAGCTCTCCGCTACCAGCCTGTATCCAGCTCTCCGCTACCAGCCTGTATCCAGCTCTCCGCTACCAGCCTGTATCCAGCTCTCCGCTACCAGCCTGTATCCAGCTATCCGCTACCAGCCTGTGTCCAGCTATCCACTACCAGCCTGTATCCAGCTCTCCGCTACCAGCCTGTATCCAGCTATCCGCTACCAGCCTGTGTCCAGCTATCCGCTACCAGCCTGTGTCCAGCTATCTGCTACCAGCCTGTGTCCAGCTATCCACTACCAGCCTGTGTCCAGCTATCCGCTACCAGCCTGTGTCCAGCTATCCGCTACCAGCCTGTATCCAGCTATCCACTACCAGCCTGTGTCCAGCTATCTGCTACCAGCCTGTGTCCAGCTATCCACTACCAGCCTGTATCCAGCTATCCACTACCAGCCTGTGTCCAGCTATCCACTACCAGCCTGTATGCAGCTATCCGCTACCAGCCTGTATCCAGATATCCACTACCAGCCTGTGTCCAGCTATCCACTACCAGCCTGTATCCAGCTATCCACTACCAGCCTGTGTCCAGCTATCCGCTACCAGCCTGTATCCAGCTATCCGCTACCAGCCTGTGTCCAGCTATCCGCTACCAGCCTGTGTCCAGCTATCCGCTACCAGCCTGTGTCCAGCTATCCCCTACCAGCCTGTGTCCAGCTATCCACTACCAGCCTGTATCCAGCTATCCACTACCAGCCTGTATCCAGCTATCCACTACCAGCCTGTGTCCAGCTATCCGCTACCAGCCTGTATCCAGCTATCCACTACCAGCCTGTGTCCAGCTATCCGCTACCAGCCTGTGTCCAGCTATCCGCTACCAGCCTGTGTCCAGCTATCCCCTACCAGCCTGTGTCCAGCTATCCACTACCAGCCTGTATCCAGCTCTCCGCTACCAGCCTGTATCCAGCTATCCGCTACCAGCCTGTGTCCAGCTATCCGCTACCAGCCTGTGTCCAGCTATCTGCTACCAGCCTGTGTCCAGCTATCCACTACCAGCCTGTGTCCAGCTATCCGCTACCAGCCTATGTCCAGCTATCCGCTACCAGCCTGTATCCAGCTATCCACTACCAACCTGTGTCCAGCTATCCACTACCAGCCTGTATGCAGCTATCCGCTACCAGCCTGTATCCAGATATCCACTACCAGCCTGTGTCCAGCTATCCACTACCAGCCTGTATCCAGCTATCCACTACCAGCCTGTGTCCAGCTATCCACTACCAGCCTGTGTCCAGCTATCCACTACCAGCCTGTGTCCAGCTATCCGCTACCAGCCTGTATCCAGCTATCCACTACCAGCCTGTGTCCAGCTATCCGCTACCAGCCTGTATCCAGCTTTCCACTACCAGCCTGTGTCCAGCTATCCGCTACCAGCCTGTGTCCAGCTATCCGCTACCAGCCTGTGTCCAGCTATCCCCTACCAGCCTGTGTCCAGCTATCCACTACCAGCCTGTATCCAGCTATCCACTACCAGCCTGTATACAGCTATCCACTACCAGCCTGTGTCCAGCTATCCGCTACCAGCCTGTATCCAGCTATCCACTACCAGCCTGTGTCCAGCTATCCGCTACCAGCCTGTGTCCAGCTATCCACTACCAGCCTGTGTCCAGCTATCCGCTACCAGCCTGTGTCCAGCTATCCGCTACCAGCCTGTGTCCAGCTATCCCCTACCAGCCTGTGTCCAGCTATCCACTACCAGCCTGTATCCAGCTATCCACTACCAGCCTGTATCCAGCTATCCACTACCAGCCTGTGTCCAGCTATCCGCTACCAGCCTGTATCCAGCTATCCACTACCAGCCTGTGTCCAGCTATCCGCTACCAGCCTGTGTCCAGCTATCCGCTACCAGCCTGTGTCCAGCTATCCCCTACCAGCCTGTGTCCAGCTATCCGCTACCAGCCTGTGTCCAGCTATCCACTACCAGCCTGTATGCAGCTATCCGCTACCAGCCTGTATCCAGCTATCCACTACCAGCCTGTATCCAGCTATCCGCTACCAGCCTGTATCCAGCTATCCACTACCAGCCTGTGTCCAGCTATCCGCTACTAGCCTGTGTCCAGCTATCCACTACCAGCCTGTGTCCAGCTATCCACTACCACTCTGTGTCCAGCTATCCACTACCAGCCTGTATCCAGCTATCCACTACCAGCCTGTGTCCAGCTATCCGCTACTAGCCTGTGTCCAGCTATCCACTACCAGCCTGTGTCCAGCTATCCACTACCACTCTGTGTCCAGCTATCCGCTAGCAGCCTGTATCCAGCTATCAACTACCAGCCTTTATCCAGCTATCCACTACCAGCCTGTATCCAGCTATCCGCTACCAGCCTGTATCCAGCTATCCACTACCAGCCTGTATCCAGCTATCCACTACCAGCTTGTATCCAGCTATCCGCTACCAGCTTGTATCCAGCTATCCGCTACCACTTTTTTGACTACTATGCTGTGGAGTGCTGCCTATTTTTTGAATTCCTATCTATCAATCTATCTGTCTGTCTGTCTGTCTATCGCCCATCTCTATCTATCTATCTATCTATCTATCTATCTATCTATCTATCTATCTATCTATCTATCTATCTATCTATCTATCTATCTATCTATCTATCTATCTATCTATCTATCTATCTATCATGATAGCCTGTATCCAGCTCTCCGCTACCAGCCTGTATCCAGCTCTCCGCTACCAGTCTGTATCCAGCTCTCCGCTACCAGTCTGTATCCAGCTCTCCGCTACCAGCCTGTATCCAGCTCTCCGCTACCAGCCTGTATCCAGCTATCCGCTACCAGCCTGTGTCCAGCTATCCGCTACCAGCCTGTGTCCAGCTATCCGCTACCAGCCTGTGTCCAGCTATCTGCTACCAGCCTGTGTCCAGCTATCCGCTACCAGCCTGTATCCAGCTATCCGCTACCAGCCTGTGTCCAGCTATCCGCTACCAGCCTGTATCCAGCTCTCCGCTACCAGTCTGTATCCAGCTATCCGCTACCAGCCTGTATCCAGCTCTCCGCTACCAGCCTGTGTCCAGCTCTCCGCTACCAGCCTGTGTCCAGCTATCCGCTACCAGCTTGTATCCAGCTATCCGCTACCAGCCTGTGTCCAGCTATCTGCTACCAGCCTGTGTCCAGCTATCCACTACCAGCCTGTGTCCAGCTATCCACTACCAGCCTGTGTCCAGCTATCTGCTACCAGCCTGTGTCCAGCTATCCACTACCAGCCTGTGTCCAGCTATCCGCTACCAGCCTGTATCCAGCTATCCGCTACCAGCCTGTGTCCAGCTATCCGCTACCAGCCTGTGTCCAGCTATCCACTACCAGCCTGTGTCCAGCTATCTGCTACCAGCCTGTGTCCAGCTATCCGCTACCAGCCTGTATCCAGCTATCCGCTACCAGCCTGTGTCCAGCTATCTGCTACCAGCCTGTGTCCAGCTATCCGCTACCAGCCTGTGTCCAGCTATCCACTACTGTAGTGTCCTGACAATACCATAGGAGAGTATTGTTTACATTGTAATGCATTGAACATAATGTTATATGTTGTGTTATGCTGCCACCTAGTGATGCAGAATTGTCATTACAATCTATTTTTCCAGCCTGTAAAGGGTGTGGCTGGAGAGGAGGGTCTGAGGCAGTTCCCATGAGGCTTTGCAGCAGAAAGTGGTAGAGAGGTCGGTTCCAGGAGAGGAACGAGGGAAGACAGCCTGTGAGGAGAGCTGAGATAATACTGGGCCTCACAGCATATTTAGTTCAGAAAGCTTCTGGCCTGAACTAGAAATTAATACAGGGAAACAAACCTGCGTAAAGAGAAGGAAAGCAAGAGAGAAGAAAGTTCATTTTGCTGCTTGCAGATAGGAAACTGTCTCAGCCTGACTCATCCCGCCTGCCCTAGCTGGATAATAACTTCTATGTGGAGCCAATCTGCAGCCTGCAATCTTCCAGTAAAGAAACTGTGAGTTATTATTATACCAAGTTACATCACCGTCTCCTGCGTGTTACTCTGCACTGCACCCACTAACAACAAGGGCACCCCATATCCCATCCACCAGGAGACAGCACCACAGGGTGTGCCCCAGGGGGAATCAACAACTACCACCCATACATATGCAGATCCCCCTCCTTCACTGTGCCAGCTCCGCAGGAGTGTGAGAGGACTACAGCCACCGTGAGTACTACAACTCCCAACATTGGTCTCTGCACTTTCCCTCATCCCCATCGGGCTGCTGCACATAAATTGGCGTCACGAACAGGATTAATACACCTCTGTGCCTGCTAGAGACTTTATTGTTGCAAGAAATTATCACCAGCACATGTGGGGTTAAGCAGCCATCTTGGAAAGACTGTGTGTTACTTATGGAACTTGTGATAGAAATTGCTGTACTGACAGTGAATGTGATTAGAGACTTTTACATTGAATTGATCATTGTTTTAGCAGAAGAAAAGTGACATTAGAGACTGTTTGCATTGAATTGTTTGCTGCATCACAACTGCTCTTAGTTCCACCCCCGCTCACTTGAAGGCGGGAAAGCAGAGAATCTGCCCAGCAACAGCAAGGAACCTCATGTTACAGACCACTACAGTGGAACCAAAGTTCCTACCTACTGTTGCAGTGGGGAAGGAGAAACAAGCCGGAACCACTGGAAGTAGATGGGCGCCGCCATCTTGACAAGTACAGAATCTGAGTCACAGCGGCCGCTTATATTCCAAAAAGACAGAGAAAGAGGTTCCAGCTCCAAAACAGTGAGTACCGCTGAAAGTTTTTACAATTCAGCCCAAGTAAAGATGAACTTATCGCATCAGTGAGCACAAATAAGAGACTTACTACACATTCTGCTACTGAGCATCTCGTTGCTAGGGGCAACGATAGGAATTTAAATTAGAAATGTCTGACGACAGCGATAACGGCTCCCCCAGCCGAGGTGGATCACCCACAACCAGGCATATGATGCCGCTGACCATGCCGTATTATTTTGGAGCACCCTGGCTCCCCCGCTACAAAGGTGAATCACATACCCTGAGAGAATTTAAAGGGAAAATGCTTGCTATGTTCCGGTTATATCCAGTGTCAACAGAACAGAAGGTGGAAATTCTCATTGGCCAGCTAGGGGGCGCTGCATTGAGAGAGGTAAAGTCATGGCCTCATGCAGAACGAAAGACAGTAGAACAGATTCTTGAAAGACTACTGGTCACCTTTGAAACCAGGACGGTATCAGAATTGAAAATGCGCTTCTTTAGCAAGAAACAACAGCCCTGTGAGTCCCTTAGAGACTATGCTTTATCCCTACAGGAGGCACTGAGGGCCGTTATAGAAGTGGACCCACGTGAAGCACAGAATGCAGATAACACACTGCGGGAGCAGTTTATTGAAGGAGCTGAAACAAAGTCTCTGAAAAGTCAACTAAAGATGCTGTCTGCTCAACATCCTGAAAGTACGTTCCTGGATTTTAAAGAATTGTCCATCAGAATCCTGGGGGTAGAACTCAACCAAGAATCAACCAAATTTGCTGTGTGTTCTGCTGACAGTTATGGAGATGCTAAGCTCATGTGTCCTGTGTCTGCAGGAAATAATCTCCTTGCTGCCCAGGGTGCACAAGTACAGATTCCAGATGCAGTGGCTGATTTAAAGGACCAAGTCGCAATCCTGACTAAGAGTTTGGAGAAGGTGTGTCATAAGCTTGAACAGTTAGAGATGCGTCCTCAGCCAGAGTGTGAGTCCCCACAGCATAGGAGTCGTCCTACTGACAGTGCGAGCAAGGGACACTACAGGAGATCTGGAAGATTGCCTACAGACAGGTTTGATACTCATGGAAGGCCCATCTGCAGACACTGCCACAAAAGTGGTCATGTGGAGAGAGAGTGCTGGCGGTCGAAAGAACATCCCTCGGGTGGAAGAACACTAGGTCCAGAAGATCCAAGTTGGCTGACCAGGTATGTCGGGCCCCATCCATTAGTCACCATCCACATTAAAGGGGTACCCCTTACAGCTCTGCTGGACACTGGTTCGCAAGTCACCACCATACAGAAAGCCATGTTTGAGAAATACTGGAGCAGCGACCTATTGATGCAGCCACCAGAAGTTTGGCTGAATGTTATTGCAAGCAATGGTCAGACAGTACCCCTACAAGGTTACTGGGAACCCACCGTTCAAGTGGGAGAGACTAACCTAACACAGCAAGGTGTGATCGTAGTAAAGGTCCATGATGAAGACATGCCTCCAGTGGTGCTCGGAATGAACATCCTAAGGAATTGTTATGGGGAAATGCTAGATGCCCTACACCGATCCCTGCCAACAGCTTCACACTCTGCGCAGAAAGTAATCCAACAGACTATTCGTGTGCTATGCGCTCAGCAGAAGTTTGCCAACGTCAGAGGAGAGATCTGCCGTGCCCGCATTAGAGATGTCCGTCCAGTGATCCTGAAACCTGGTACCAAAACCCTGCTGTGGTGCCATGCTCGCCCAGGGATACGAGGCCAAGACTACCAAGCCTTAGTAGAACCCCTCCATCTTGAAGAACATCCTATGGTGCTTGCTGCAAGAAGTCTAGTGACCGTTTCCCACGGAAAGGTACCCATCCGCCTCTTGAATCTGAGTGACATCCCTGTGGAATTAAAGAAATACTACTCTGTTGCCCAGTTATTACAGGTCACATTCCAAGACATTGTGGAAGTTTCAACAGTTGCTGCCCAACAGTCCACTCAAATACAGAGTACACAAGAAGAGAATTCCTCTACACCATGGTGGTCAGAAATTTGTGTTGGGGATATTGCCACGCCTGCTGAACAAATTGAAGGAGTATTGGAAGTCTCAAGAGAATACCATCAGGCCTTCAGTAAACATCCCCTGGACTTCGGGAAGACCAGCATAATGAAGCACAATATCCCAACTGGCTCTCATCCTCCAATTAAAGAGAGATACCGGCCCATACCACCCACTATGTACCAACCTGTCAAGAAGATGATAAAAGAAATGAAGGATGCCAAGGTGATTCGGGACAGTCACAGCCCTTGGGCTGCACCTATTGTCTTAGTCAAAAAGAAAGATGGCAAGATGCGATTCTGCGTAGACTACCGGAAAATTAACAATATAACCCACAAAGATGCCTATCCTCTACCACGCATAGAAGAGTCCTTGACTGCTTTGGGAAAAGCTGCTTATTTCTCCACCGTGGATTTGACAAGTGGGTACTGGCAGGTACCTATGGCCCCAGAAGACATTGAGAAGACAGCATTTACCACTCCCATGGGCCTATTTGAATTCAATTGCATGCCCTTTGGACTCTGTAACGCACCTGGAACTTTTCAGAGGTTGATGGAGCGCTGTCTGGGCCACAAGAACTTTGAGACTGTTCTGCTGTATTTGGATGACGTGATCATCTACTCTAAGTCCTATGAAGACCACCTACAACATCTGACTGAGGTCTTCCAGGTTCTCATTAAGCATGGTCTCAAGGTGAAACCCTCCAAGTGCCATCTGCTGAAGCCACAAGTCAACTACTTGGGACACGTTGTTAGCTCTGAGGGTGTGATGCCTGACCCAGAAAAGATTGCTGTTGTGAAGGATTGGCCTACTCCCACCACAGTAAAAGAGGTGAGAAGTTTCCTGGGATTCGCAGGTTATTACAGGCGCTTTATACCCTATTTCGCCCAGATTGCAGAGCCTCTACAAGAGCTTCTTAGAGGACACTCAAAGGAACATCTGAAAAGACCAATTCCTATTGAATGGACTGAGGATCAAGAGATTGCCTTCCAGCTGCTGAAACAGAAGCTGATTGAGCCACCCATCCTTGGTTATCCAGACTACAGTCAACCTTTCTGTCTCTACACGGATGCCAGCAAGAAAGGTCTTGGAGCCATCCTGACCCAAATGCAAGAGGGAAGAGAACGGGTAATAGCCTTCGGCAGCCGAGGGCTTAAAGGGACTGAACGAAATGACCAAAATTACAGCTCGTTCAAATTGGAGTTCCTCGCGTTAGTGTGGGCTGTAACCGAGAAGTACAAAGACTACCTCGCGGCAACACCATTCGTAGTCTACACAGACAACAACCCCCTTGCACATCTGAACACAGCCAGGCTGGGAGCCCTAGAGCAAAGGTGGGCATCTCGTCTTGCAAACTACGACTTCGTGGTCAAGTACAGAACCGGCAAATGCAATGAGAATGCGGACGCATTATCCCGCCTGCCAACCGATGAAGTACCTGCTCAGAATGAAGAAGACTGGGAAGAAGTAGAAATGCCATCCTTCTACACCCGCTTCACCCAGCAGAACACAATCACCATCATGGAGAAAGGACTTTGCTCCCAGCAACAGAGTTCAGAATCACTCCAAGAGAAGGAGCAATGGATTAAACTTCAAGCAGAGAGTCGGGTGATGGGAGAGCTGCAAGATTTTCTCGTCAGTAGAAGAGTACCTGAGAGACTTCGTCGTGGCAATGTAGACCCTGAATTAATCCGTCTCTGGAGACAGAGGAGACGACTCTTCATAAAAAAAGGTCTGATGCTACGCAGCACTCTGGATCCCATCACTGGTGACCGTCTACATCAAGTAGTAGTACCCCGTCGAGATGCAAGAACAGTACTAGAAGCCTACCATGACAGATCGGGACACTTCGGTGTACAAAAAACAGAAGCCACAATCCGCAGACGCTTCTATTGGATAGAAATGCGTGAAGATATTGAGAATTGGTGCAGAGAGTGTCAAGCTTGTGCTCTAAGCAGAGGTGAAAAACATGATCAGAAGGCTCCATTACATCCCATCGTAAGTCACCGACCTTTGGAGATCGTGGCCATAGATCATGTCAAATTTGAGCCTAGCAGATCTGGATACACATATGCAATGACCATCATCGATCACTACACCAAGTTTGCGGTTGCAGTACCTGTCCGAGACTTGACAGCCAAAACCACTGCCGCTGTTTTCTGGAAAAACTTCATGCTACCCTATGGATGTCCTGAGAAGATCCTGACTGACAGAGGGTCAGAATTTGAATCTCAGCTATTCCAAGAACTGTGTTCTCTCTACAGTTGTCAGAAGCTCCGTACAACAGCTTACCACCCACAAGGCAATGGCCTCTGTGAAAAGATGAACCAGACGCTTATAGAGATGCTGAGGACTGTGCCATCTCACAGGAGGACTAATTGGCCAACCCTGCTACCAGAGTTAGTTTACATGTACAACAACACTGTACACTGTTCCACTGGGTACACTCCCTACTACCTCATGTTTGGTCGTCAGGGCAAATTACCAGCTGACTTAGACCTGGATGTGTCAGTGCCTGATGCCATCAACCCGTTGCCACGAACCGATTGGGTGAGTGACCACCAGAGACGTCTGGCTGATGCCAACAAAATTGTTGAAAGTCGAATGGAGGAAGCCCGCAAGAAGCAACAAATGGACTTTGACTTGCATGCTAGAGCCGAGCCTTTTAAGATTGGTGATCATGTTTGGCTCAAGAATAATCACAGAACGAGCAAACTGGACACCAAGTGGGAAACAGAACCGTACACCATCAAAGCCATCCCATATCCTGACACAGCCGTGTACGAAATAGTGAAAGAAGGCCGAGCACCTCAAGTAGTCCATCGTAACAGACTTAAATTGTGTCAAAAAGAGTTTGTTCCTGCAGAGGCTGAAATCGTTGGGAAACTTCCTGTTGTTGAGAAACTTTTACCGTCACCAGAGACACAGATGCCTGATTTTTCTCCTTTGGATTGGTTCTTTGGGCCTTTAATTTCCTTCATTGTCCCTGACAAAAGTGTTCCGGATCAAGTTGAGACTCCGATAACATCACAGCCAGGGTCTTCAGCCAGCCCAGAGCAACAGATGAACCCAGAACCAGCTTTCTTCGAGGAAGAACCTATTAGAAGACCAGAGAGGAGCACCAAGGGTAAATTACCCGCCAGGTATCTCGACTAACTGTTTCATCATAGAATTTAACATTTTCTCTACCTCATACTTTTTACTTGAACATTGAATGACTTTGCTATATTTACCCAAATTATTCCGTGCCGAACTTTTGGACATTGTCCCGGTTGGGTTAAGAACTCTTGTACCCCACAAGTTTATATGAGGAATCCACATCCCTGTTCCCCAACAGTTGATACAGGAACTTTACATTGAACAAGAGTCGTCGCCCATATTCCTTATTCTAGTGCCTTAAAGGACTGATGAGACTCTTCGTGAAAGTAATATATTGCACTGTTTTAATATATGCTTGATATGTGCCTGACTTTTCCATTCCTAGGGTTGCAGTTCCTCCATCGTTGCAGACGCCGAGGACGGCTTTTGTTAAAGCAGGGGTGTATGTAGTGTCCTGACAATACCATAGGAGAGTATTGTTTACATTGTAATGCATTGAACATAATGTTATATGTTGTGTTATGCTGCCACCTAGTGATGCAGAATTGTCATTACAATCTATTTTTCCAGCCTGTAAAGGGTGTGGCTGGAGAGGAGGGTCTGAGGCAGTTCCCATGAGGCTTTGCAGCAGAAAGTGGTAGAGAGGTCGGTTCCAGGAGAGGAACGAGGGAAGACAGCCTGTGAGGAGAGCTGAGATAATACTGGGCCTCACAGCATATTTAGTTCAGAAAGCTTCTGGCCTGAACTAGAAATTAATACAGGGAAACAAACCTGCTTAAAGAGAAGGAAAGCAAGAGAGAATAAAGTTCATTTTGCTGCTTGCAGATAGGAAACTGTCTCAGCCTGACTCATCCCGCCTGCCCTAGCTGGATCATAACTTCTATGTGGAGCCAATCTGCAGCCTGCAATCTTCCAGTAAAGAAACTGTGAGTTATTATTATACCAAGTTACATCACCGTCTCCTGCGTGTTAATCTGCACTGCACCCACTAACATCAAGGGCACCCCATATCCCATCCACCAGGAGACAGCACCACAGGGTGTGCCCCAGGGGGAATCAACAACTACCACCCATACATATGCAGATCCCCCTCCTTCACTGTGCCAGCTCCGCAGGAGTGTGAGAGGACTACAGCCACCGTGAGTACTACAACTCCCAACATTGGTCTCCGCACTTTCCCTCATCCCCATCGGGCTGTTGCACTACCAGCCTGTGTCCAGCTATCCACTACCAGCCTGTATCCAGCTATCCGCTACCAGCCTGTATCCAGCTATCCACTACCAGCCTGTGTCCAGCTATCCACTACCAGCCTGTATGCAGCTATCCGCTACCAGCCTGTATCCAGCTATCCACTACCAGCCTGTGTCCAGCTATCCACTACCAGCCTGTATCCAGCTATCCACTACCAGTCTGTGTCCAGCTATCCACTACCAGCCTGTATCCAGCTATCCGCTACCAGCCTGTATCCAGCTATCCACTACCAGCCTGTGTCCAGCTATCTGCTACCAGCCTGTGTCCAGCTATCCCCTACCAGCCTGTATCCAGCTATCCGCTACCAGCCTGTATCCAGCTATCCGCTACCAGCCTGTATCCAGCTATCCACTACCAGCCTGTGTCCAGCTATCCACTACCAGCTTGTATCCAGCTATCCGCTACCAGCCTGTATCCAGCTATCCACTACCAGCCTGTGTCCAGCTATCCACTACCAGCATGTATCCAGCTATCCGCTACCAGCCTGTATCCAGCTATCCACTACCACTCTGTGTCCAGCTATCCACTACCAGCCTGTATCCAGCTATCCGATACCAGCCTGTATCCAGCTATCCACTACCAGTCTGTATCCAGCTATCCACTACCAGCCTGTATCCAGCTATCCGCTACCAGCCTGCATCCAGCTATCTGCTACCAGCCTGTATCCAGCTACCTGCAACCTTCCTGTATCCAGCTATCCACTACCAGCTTGTATCCAGCTATCCGCTACCAGCCTGTGTCCAGCTATCCGCTACCAGCCTGTGTCCAGCTACCTGCGACCTGCCTGTATCCAGCTATCCACTACCAGCTTGTATCCAACTACCTGCGACCTGCCTTTATCCAGCTATCCACTACCAGCTTGTATCCAACTATCTGCTACCAGTCTATATCCAGCTATCCGCTACCAGTCTGTATCCAGCTCTCCGCTACCAGCCTGTATCCAGCTCTCCGCTACCAGCCTGTATCCAGCTATCCGCTACCAGCCTGTGTCCAGCTATCCGCTACCAGTCTGTATCCAGCTCTCCGCTACCAGCCTGTATCCAGCTATCCGCTACCAGCCTGTATCCAGCTATCCGCTACCACCTTGTATCCAGCTATCCGCTACCTGCCTTTATCCAGCTAACCGCTACCACCTTGTATCCAGCTATCCGCTACCAGCCTGTATCCAGCTATCTGCTACCAGCTACCCGCTGCCAGTCTGCATCATGCTGCCTGCTAGTAGTTCGTATCCTATTATCCGCCATCAGTCTACATCACGTTGTGTACTGCCAGTCTGTAAGCAACTACCTGAGACGAGCCGGAGTCAAATCGGTGGAGTAGTAAAGTGGGTCCACAACCTGCTAGTCATAACATCGATGACGTTCCCACCTACCCAGAAGAACTCAACCCCTTAGCAAGAGACATCATAGAGGGTGTGAGCATATAGGAACTTATTCTTCATGCACCAATGCTGGTTGAGCAGGATAGCCCAGATATTGATTTGGATCACAGTCCACTTCATCGTATCCTACAGGAGACTTTGAATTAACATTTGATATCTTCATTATATTTTTTACAGCTCTAAAACAAGTCACCAGAGAGTCGGCAGGTAGTTGTAGATAATATCAGGGAACATCCATTTTTCCAAGAAATTGACTGGACAAATTTGAAGGGCATCCAACCAAATCGGGAGGGTGCACACTGACTGTTAGGGGGACAGAGGTTTAAATGCGGTTAATCTCTGGGTACCTTCAGAAGGGGTTAATATAGTTTTCTCTTCGTCCCTCACTGCTAATTAACATATGGGTGCAACAATCTAATGAATCTTACCCTTTCCTCACCTTCTTATGTTGTTTTTGGTACCGGCCATACCCATGGTCCAATAGAGAGAGGTTTTGTGCTGGATCTTTCCCACAAGCAAAGGGCTTAAATTGTATGCTTTAGGCTGGGTTCACGCGAGGTCATTACGTCCGTAATGGATGGACATATTTCGGCCGCAAGTCCCGGACCGAACACACTGCAGGGAGTCGGGCTCCTAGCATCATAGTTATGTACGACGCTAGGAGTCCCTGCCTTGCTGCCGGACAACTGTCCCGTACTGAAAACATGATTACAGTACGGGACAGTTGTCCTGCAGCGAGGCAGGGACTCCTAGCATCGTACATAACTATGATGCTAGGAGCCCGGCTCCCTACACTGTGTTCGGTCCGTGACTTGCGGCCGAAATACGTCCGTCAATTACGGACGTAATGACCTCGTGTGAATCCAGCCTTACAGTGTGCCTTCCTCTTTCCACTGGATCCTGGAGGCGAGTTGTGAGGTACCACTGCCCAGTACAGAAAAGAGTGCCATGGCTGCCGCTGATGGGGATCTAATGGCAGCCTTTAGGGTTCATCTCCTGTCAGAGGGGGAATGTTGGCTCAGCCACTTCCTTGAGGAGCTGGCTTCCCCACCCACCTTCTATTACCGCTGCGGGTGGCCGGCGAACTGCTAGGCAGACTCGCCCCCCTGAACGGCTTAGTCCCAGCGCCCCGTCCCGTGCTATAACTATGCAGCGAGCCCGTACAAACCGCCAGACCACTCATTCCGCTATTAATGTAGCGGCGCAGAGTGCGCTGGTGGCTCCGCCAGCTCTTTCTTCCCTCCCCAGTGCTTCCTGCCGACGCTCTTTCCCGCTGCAGCAAACATGGAAGGACAGGCTAGAAGTTCCTCATCCTCTGAGGTTCCCCTATTCCTATTGAATCACAGTCTCTCCCTCCCAATGAGCCTAGTACGGAGCTCGATGAATCCAGCACTGCGCCAGAAGTAGCAGACACTGTAGTGGGGAGCCTGCCATTACTACCCTTAACTCCCCTCCCCTGCTTAGCCAGAATTATACTCCCACGGTTGTAACTCCTTCATTGCCACCTCCAATGCCTCAAACTTACAATAGGTCAAGGGGGGGAGACTAGATCTCCATCATCTTCATCTTCCCAGGGTTCCAAGAGGCGTAGTCGCCGTGATTCCACTGGGCCTCATAGGCGCCATTCCCGCCACTATTCCAGGGTATCCGGGAGAAGGAGGCGCTCCAGATCCTCTTTTTTTTTTTTCAAAAACATTTTTTATTAAAATTTTGTTGCAACATTTTTTTTCTGTGTCATTACAAGGAACAAGGTATGGCATTGCCCACACCTTGGCAAAATTAAATACATACTTAGTTGTTCATACCAGTATATTTGCTGATAACATCAGAAGCAGATATGTTGATTTTACATTACATTGTGAACTGCAGCTTAAACAATAAACCTTTTAACCATTTAAACCAATAACCTTGGTAGTCTTATTTATGCCTTATCCTTATTTCCTTTCCCTGCCTCTATGCAAACCTTTACTCTCTCTATTTCCATCTACTTTCTTGGTGGTTTGATTTTCAATTTCCCTAAGGATCCCTTCAGATCTTCTGTAAGATACCATTTTGTTTGTTGAAATCCCGCCATCACCGTCTCAATATCTAGTTCTGACATCTGTTCCAAGAACGGTTTCCATTTCCTGAAAAAACTAGCCGTTTTCCGCTCTTTGTGTATTAGGGCATCTGTCCTATCTGAATACAGACATGTTTTCAATTGCTGTATGAGTTGTTCTAATGTCGGTGCATTGGGTTCCAGCCAGTTTTTCAGTATACATCTTTTTGCAATGAGTATTATTATGTGTGCTAGCGGAGATATGTGTGTTACCGTCCCCTCTTCTTCCACTTCCATTGATGCTCTGGAGTGGAACAAAAGAAATATGGGGTTTAGTGGCATAGGTTTATCCCATAATTTCGCCATAAATGCCAGCACTAGTGACCAATATCCTTGTGTATTCGGGCATGACCAAATTCCATGATGCAGATCTGTATGTGGCTGAGCACACTTCGGACATGCATGCAATCGGTCTGGGTTGCTATCATTTGGCGGTATGTTAAAAGCGTAAATGGCTGCATGCATTAGTCTAAACTGCGTCTCCCTCCACACCTCATTAACTACATGTTTTCTCACTGCTTTCCATCCCTCTAGTATTTGATCGTTTACATCTGTCGTTTTAAAAAACACGTCTCCAATAAGGGAATTGTTGTTTTGGGTCTATTTTTATGTAAATATCCTTTATTGCCCGATATAGTACCGACAATGACTTCCTATGTGATTCTTCTACCAGTGCATCAAAAGGATTATCTACAATCTCCCTTTCCAAGTTTCCTACCTCCTTAGCACAGAAAGTTTTAACCTGCATGTATTGTAAAAAGTGTGTTGGCTGGATCCCAAATTCGTTCACTAGCTCCGGCAGCGTCTTTAGCCTCGGTTCCGTTGTGTGCAGTATCTGTTTTACTGTGGCTATCCCCCTTTGCTTCCATGTCTTAAATAAACTACTTGTCATACCCACTGGGAACTGTATATGTGACCATAATGGCAAGTATTTAGACAACTGAAAAGATAGGCCCTGCTTTTTCCTCACTTCCTTCCAGCACATGATTGTGTCTCGTTATATGACTGAGGATTTAACATGGCACGGGAGGTGCTTAAGTTTTGTGTGCAATAATGCTTGAAAGTCGTATTTACCTGCTAGTGCTGACTCTAGTTCCTGGTTGGAGTAATGATTAGTTTTGTGTATCCAGTCTAACACATGTCGGAATAGACTGGATATATTGTATCCCCTTAAATGCGGAATGTTCACCCCCCCCTGCCAGTGAAATCCCTGCAACTTCGTTAGCGATATCCTTGGCCGTTTATGCAACCATATAAATTTCGTTATAGTGGAATTAAAAATTTTGACATCCTTATGCTTCAATAGTACCGGCAGTGTTTGCATTGGGTACAATAATCTAGCGAAGGACATCATCTTGACCAGATGGCATCTACCGAACATAGAGAGCGGCAATGTCCTCCATCTTTCAAGTTCCAGCCTTTATTTTGTGGAAGATGGGTTCATAATTCAGATGATATAAGGTTCCCGGGGTTTTCCCGATCCGTATCCCCAAATATGTTATTTGTGATTTTGCAATTTTTATGCCTAGTTGCTGTAACTTCTCATCCGCTGTATGATTATGTTGTGTCAAACCTAAGAGTTCGCTTTTGAGGGGGTTAATTTTGAGACCCGCGAATAGCCCATAGTTATGGATCACCTCGAAAACCTTAGGGAGATGCCTAGACGGTTGAGAGAGAAACAGCAGGATATCATCTGCAAAGACTGCCGCCTTAACCTCAACCTCGCCAACTCGAATCCCATTAAATATCTGCCCCTGTTCCAGGATCTGTATCAGGGGTTCCAATGCTAGGTCAAATAAGAGTGGTGATAGTGGGCACCCCTGTCTCGTTCCCTTATGTAGCTTAAACGTCTTTGACTTGATTCCTGGCGTGCACACAGCCGCCGTGGGGTTCTTGTATAACGTTTTTATGTAATTTCTAAATGCCCCTTGTATGTTAAATTTATCCAAGACCATGCCCAGCCACTGCCACTCAACATTGTCAAACGCCTTTTCAGCATCCAGCAACACAAGTGCCGATTGGCTGAATGACTTTGGCTGTGCTGCCACCCCATCCATAACTCCTAATACTTTTCTAATATTTGTAACTGCCGATCTACCTTTAATGAAACCCACCTGCGACGGCCCCACCAGACGAGGCATTATTTGGGCAAGCCTATTTGCCATGATCTTGGACAATATCTTGATATCCTGATTTATTAAGGATATGGGTCTGTATGAGCTCGGTAGTGACAGATCTTTCCCATTTTTTGGTAGCACCTTGATGTATGCTGTATTTGCTGCATCAGGAATGTTCCCACCCTCCAATAGAGAATTAAAATATGCTAATAACGTCGGCGTTATTTGTTCCTGTAGCATTTTATAGAATTCCGCCGGGTAACCATCAGGTCCCGGCGTCTTCCCATTTGCTAATGACTTTATGGCTAGCTGTAACTCTACCAGTGTTATTCGTGCGTTCAAGTTTTCTAATTGCCCCTGGTCTAAGGTAGGTAAGGTGATATCTGCCAGAAATCGGTCACCCCGCACATCGCCCGGTACCAATGTGGTCTCGTACAGCTGCTGATAGAAAGCCTGAAAAATGTCATTCATCTTTTTGGGTTCCGTTTGTACACAGCCCTTGTGATCTCTTAGTTTGGTTATATGTGTAGGTGGCCGAAATCCCCTAGCCAATCCCGCCAACAGTTTTCCCGCCTTGTTGCCAAAACGAAAAAGTTTGGCCTCATAGAGTGATCTCCCAAACTTCTCCCTTTTATCCAACCATGACTCGAAGTGTTTCCTCGCATCCACCCATTTGTGTTTTTTATCTGTCGACGGGTCAGCAAGGAAAGAAGAATACGCTGTTCTAAGGTTATCCTCCAGATCCTCTTAACGGCTTTCTCCTCAATGTCAGAGGCGTCTTCTAGCGCATCTGAGTCTGGTAGAGCAGTGCTCAGAAGACGAAAAAGGCAGGAGCCTAGCCGTGGTTCCAAGGTGCCTAGCCTGGTGTCCAGGACTTTCCCAAGAAATGATGTTCCTATTACACCGGTGATGCAGCAGAATGCGCAGGCGCCGATGATACCTATGACGACTCCCATTACCATCCACTTCAACTGGTGCTGGTGAGTTTCCATACACTGGGGCTTGGGGAGCGGAAGTTAATGACTCTGATGTGGTATCCACTCTAAAAGCTGTCTTAGAGAAGCTCTACAACCCTAACGCAGCCACTGCTAGTAAAGCGGCTCTGCCGGTAATGGCAGGGGTGCAAAAGGATGTTTTTTTTTCTGTGGAATTCATCTGCTAGGAGCTCATTTGGACGATGACACAAAAACTAAAAATTGGAATAACCAATATATTAATATATGGTCCCTGGTATCAGTGGGCCAACACACCATCGATAAGGACAGAAGGGTTATTAATAGCAAACCATATGATCAGGGGCGTAGCTAAAGGCTCATGGGCCCCGATGCAAGAATTCTTACTGGGCCCCCCCCTGCAAACTCCTCATGGCCGACGGTCCGCAGCTTTCAGCTGCATCGCTGGGTCTCCTAAGTGACCCAACAATGCAGCACTAGCAGCCGGGGGCGTCACTATGGCTGGGTTCACACCCCCTATTTACGGACGTAATTCGGGCGTTTTAGCATTGAATTACGTCCGAAAATGTGGCTCAAAAGCGTTGGAAAACATCTGCCCATTCATTTGAATGGGATTTACGATGTGCTGTGCCGACGGTCATTTTTTTTTACGCGCCGCTGTCAAAAGGCGGCGCGTAAAAAAGACGCCCGCGTCAAAGAAGTGCCTGTCACTTCTTCAGACGTAAATGGAGCCGTTTTCCATGGACTCCATAGAAAAACAGCTCCAATTACGTCCGTAATGGACGCAGCAAAAGACGCCTGCACATGCCATTACGGCTGAAATTACGGTGCTGTTTTCTCCTGAAAACAGCACCGTAATTTCAGCCGTAACAGACGCTGCCGTGTGAACATACCCTCTGGGCTTAAAATGTCCGGGAAATAGCCCCAATACATATGTGTCCGCCCCAAAAAAAAGTGTGTATATGAGACAGCATAGCATATCTATAGCACTACGACCCTATAAACTATGGATAGGATTAGATACAGTGGCTCAGCAGACAGTATCACACATGATAGGATTTAGATACAGTGGCTCAGAAGGCAGTATCAAACATGAGCGGATTAGATACAGTGGCTGAGCAGACAGTATCACACATGATAGGATTAGATACACAGCTTAGCAGACAGTATCACACATGATAGAATTAGATACTCAGCTCAGCAGACAGTATCACACATGATTGGATTAGATACAGGGCCCAGCTCGCTGACATTGCGGCTCCAGCGCTGGACCCAGGATAGGTAAGAATAATAATTTTGCTTCTCTATGTGTTACTGATTATTTTTGTGTGTTTGTGTTTTTTTTACAGGTTCGGTTGTTGGACTTCGGATTCGAGGACTTCAATGACGGCGTTTTTTTTATTCTCAATAAAATGGTTAATGAGGGTTGTGTTTTTTTATTTCAATAAAATATTTTTTCTATGTGATTGTATCTTTTTAAACTTTATTATCACCGCCTTAGTAATGGACGCTGGCTGATTGACAACCTCCATTACTAAGGCTTAATGTTAGCAGGTGCAGAGGCCAACACTAACCCCCATTAGTACCCCAGTACCCACCACCACCAGGGGTACTGGGTAGAGCCGGGTACGAACCAGTACCCGACCATCTGTTGTGACGGGCAGGCACCGGGGTGGCCGCAGGCTGGTATTAGGCTGGGGAAGGCCAAAAACGGTGGCCCTTCCCACCCTGGTAATGCTGCCTGCTGCTGGTGCTGTGTTGCATCTGGCTGGTTATGAAAATTGGGGGGGACCCCACATCGTTCTTTCCAATTATTATTATTTTTTTTAAATGACGTGGGGTCCCCCCCATTTTTCATAACCAGCCAGATACAATAAAGCAGCAGCAGCAGCCTAGCATCACCAGGGTAGGAAGGGCCACTGTTTTTGGCCTTTCCCCTCCTGATAATACCAGCCTGCGGCCACCCCAGTGGCCGACCATCGCTACAGATGGTCAGGTACTGGATCGTACACGGCTCTTCCCAGCACCCCTGGTGGCCGTGGGTACCGGGGTAATAAAAGGGGTTAGAGTCAGCCTCTGCATCGGCTAACACTAAGCCCCGCCTTAGCAATTGACGTAGTCAATCAGCCGGCGGCCATTACTAAGGCGGTAGTAATATAGTTTAAAAAAAAACCACAAAGACATAGAAAAATATTTTATTGAAATAAAAAAAAACCCTACACAGCCCTCATTAACCATTTTATTGATAATAAAAAAAAAAGCTGTCATCGAAGTAGTCCTGGAATCCGACGTAGTCCAACGACCGAACCTGTAAGAAAACACACAAAAAATGATTAGTAACACGTGTGTTAGGCTTAGATACAGGGCCCATGTGTGATACTGTCTGTGGGACCCTGTATCTAAGCCTACCACAACGTAGGCTTAGATACAGGGTCCAGCAGACAGTAATCTTATACAGTATAAGATTACTGTGTGCTGGGGCCCTGTATCTAAACCTACAGTGTGGTAGGCTTAGATACAGGGCCCATCAGACAGGATCACACATGGGCAATGTATCTAAGCCTATCATGTGATTGGCTTAGATACAGGGCCCAGCAGACAGGATCACGCATGGGCCATGTATCTAAGCCTACAGTGTGGTAGGCTTATATACAGGGCCCACCAGACAGGATCACACATGGGCCATGTATCTAAGCCTACCATGTGATTGGCTTAGATACAGGGCCCAGCAGACAGGATCACACAATCTGTGATCCTGTCTCATGGGCCCCCTAAGCCTGATACATCGTAGGCTTAGGGGTTGTGCAGTCCCTAAACATTGATGGCCTATCCACAGGATAGGCCATCAATAGCTGATGTGTCGCCCGGGACCCGCAAATCAGCTGTTTTGAAGGGGCCGCAGCACTCGTACGAGAGCTGCTTCCACTTCATTTCACTACTCGCCCACACTGTGAATCGCCGACATGGATTCACAGTGTGACCGGAATGAAGTGACAGGAATGAAGGGGAGCAGCTCTCGTACGAGTGCTGCGGCCCCTTCAAAACAGCTGATTGGCGGGTCCCGGGAGTCGGTCCCTGCCAGTCAGGGCTAACCTTACCTTACTCTTCGGCCGCGGCGGGAGTTCTGTCGTCTCGATGCTGTGCGCGGCGCATAGCGCTGTGACGTCATGCGCTGCGCACAGCGCCTGACGTCAGGACCTCCACTGCCATCCGGAACCAGGAAGGTAAGTAAAGTATGTTACTATAGTAACAGGGGCCCGCGGCCCGAGTTACTATATTAATTTTTTATTGATGTGGTGCGGGGGGCTGTGGGCCCCGCTGGCTTCGGGGCCTGGTCGCAATTGCGACTGCTGCGACCCCTATAGCTACGCCAGTGCATATGATCGTAAACCCAGGGTAGCCAAAACCATGAATAAAGGCCTTTTCCATTATGGGCTGCGTCATGGGTCAGCAGCACACTGAACGCTGTTCGGAACTTTTCATTTACATGGATAGCATTCATAGTGCCTATACGTTGCATGGCAGTTCTGCATGGTGGCGCTACGACGAAGATTTCAGACATCGTCTAGCGTTACAACCAGATATTGGATGAGGTGTCAAATCCAATGATGTATGGTTGCGTCTTCTGATGGTGAAAAAAACACACCCCTTTCCCTGAATGGCCGCTGTCTCTTCAGCTTCCTTTGCTCAGGGGTCAGTGGCCATCCGCAGGCCAAATGCATGCTGGTTATTCAATAAAGGCCATTGCAAATTTGCAGGATTATGCAAATACAAACATGAGTGCTCCACATGTGGGGGTCCAGACATAGCATCTCGCTCTTCCCGTCCAGCTCCTAAGCCACCCTCAAAGCCAAATGCTCAAAGTGACGGAAAGGACCCCAGTGAGCGTAACCGCTATGGGGTCTTGGCTAGATAAGTATCCTGATAGAGTAGCGGCAGCACAATTACGTTTCGGTTTTACTTTTGGTTTCTTTATTCCATTTAACCTGAACAGGCATTCTTTATTAATGGACAACTTGAAATCGGTTAGGGAGCACCCAAAGGTATTAAGGGAGAAGTTGGCAAAAGAAGTAACTTTGTCTAGAATCGAAGGCCCATTCGACTGCCCACCCTTCCCTAACCTTCGGGTTTCCCCTTTGGGAGTGGTCCCAAAGTAGGAAGTCGGTAAGTTTCGCCTTATACACCATCTTTCATTTCCAAAAGGACTGTCGGTAAACGATGGGATTTCGTCTGAGGATTCCTCCGGCTCCTACGTTTTCTTTGATCGTGAGGTGGCGCTGGTCAGGGAGGCGGCCCGAGGTGCCCTAATATCAAAATCAGATATAGAAGCAGATTTTCCCCTGCAACCAGTGCACCCAGATTGCTATCACATGAGGCTGTTTCTTTGAGGATCACTATTATTTTGATACCTGCTTGCCCATGAGCTGTTCCATATCAGGCCACTATTTCGAGATGTTTAGCTCATTTCTGGAATGGGTGGTAAGATATGAGACTGGTTCACGGAAAGCAATTCATTATTTAGATGATTTCTTATTTGTCGCCCCTGCAGAAGGGGATATCTGCCATAACATGTTAAAAAAAGTCAATTCTTCATGCCCCGTTTTGGTGTCCCTCTCTCTGCAGAAGAAACAGAAGGTCCTGTCACAAGGCTGTCCTTCCTTCCTTCCTTGGCATTGAAATTGACATCATAGAAATGGTCTTTAGGTTTCCTGAAGAAAAACGTAAAAAACTTTTTGACATGATTGAAGGTTTTTGCGGAGTATCCAAAGTCACACTTAAGCAGATGCAGTCCCTATTGGGCCTCTTGGTTTTTGCTTGCGGCGTCAAGCCAATGGGGGGTATTTTTTCCCCTCCGGTTATCATTGGCTACTCGGGGAGTTAAATTACGAGGACATTGGATTTGCCTCCCCAAACCCTTAAAAGCGGACCTTACCATATGGGGTAGTTTTCGTCTGCTTGCATCCTCCTGGCCTGCAGGGTGGCATGCAGTAGCCTTTTCCCAATCATTGATCTCAAGCAGTTGAAATCTGGGGAACATTGTTTCAAAATCGACATATTTGTTTTCGGTCCGATAACGCCAGTGTGGTTGTTTGTATTAACAGTCCGGCTTGTTCTTCACTACCTGTTATATCGTTATTACGTCATTTAGTATTTCGCTGTTTGCAATATAATATTTACTTCAGATCAAAACATGTTCCCGGTGTTAATAATATGGTTGTTGATTCTCTCTCGTGTTTTCGCTGGCAGGAATTCCGGGCTTTGCTGCCCAATGCGGAGAGGGTGCGCATCTCGTGCCCGAATCATTTATGGGAATTTGTGGACCCCAACTGATGTCTCTAGTCAGTTCATCGGTAGCGCCTGCTACATGGAAGAGAAACGGTAAGGCGGGATTCACACGACAGGGTTTCCCGGCCGGGTGCCGGCCGTTCATAAATCGGCCGGCAACCGGCTGCATTAGGAATAATAGACCCCTAATGGGGCTATTCACACGACCGGGGCCGGGTAATACCCGGCCATCACCGGAATGTGTCCCGAGTGATGGCCGGGTCTACCGTCGCTCGCGCACTCTCTCTCCTCCTCCTCACAGTGCAGAGTGCATGTGAGGAGGAGGAGGAGGGTCTTTTATTGCTCGCTGTAGGAGTCGGAATCCCCAATCCCCGGCCGGGGATTGGGGATTCCGCTACAGGAGAAGTGCGTGACTACACTGTCCAGATATGGACACAGCGAAGTCACTCACTTCTGCAGCGGAATCCCCGACTCTATGGCCGGGGATGCCGCTACAGGAGAAGTGCGTGACTACACTGTCCATATATGGACACAGCGAAGTCACGCACTTCTGCAGCGGAATCCCCGACTCTATGGCCGGGGATGCCGCTACAGGAGAAGTGCGTGACTACACTGTCCATATATGGACACAGCGAAGTCACGCACTTCTGCAGCGGAATCCCCAACTCTATGGCCGGGGATGCCGCTACAGGAGAAGTGCATGACTACACTGTCCATATATGGACACAGCGAAGTCACGCACTTCTGCAGCGGAATCCCCAACTCTATGGCCGGGGATGCCGCTACAGGAGAAGTGCATGACTACACTGTCCATATATGGACACAGTGAAGTCACGCACTTCTGCAGCAGAATCCCCGACTCTATGGCCGGGGATGCCGCTACAGGAGAAGTGAGTGACTACACTGTCCATATATGGACACAGTGACGTCACTCACTTCTGAAGCGGAATTCCCGACCTGTGGCAGGCAATTCCTTTTCAGGAGAAGTCAGTGACTACACTGTCCATATATGGACATTGAAGTCAGTGACTTCTCCTGGAAGGGGGGGGGGGATGGGTGCAACCTACAGGGGGCTGTGTGGAATCACCTACAGGGGACTTGGTGGCATCACCTACAGGGGGCTGGGTGGCATCACCTACAGGGGGCAGGGTGGAATCACCTACAGGGGGCAGGGTGGCATCACCTACAGGGGGCAGGGTGGGTGGCATCACCTACAGGGGGCTGGTGGGTGGCATCACCTACAGGGGCAGGGTGGCATCACCTACAGGGGGCAGGGTGGCATCGCCTACAGGGGGCAGGGTGGCATCACCTACAGGGGGCTGTGTGGCATCGCCTACAGATGGCTGTGTGGCATCGCCTACAGGTGGCTGTGTGGCATTGCCTACAGGTGGCTGTGTGGCATCGCCTACAGGTGGCTGTGTGGCATCGCCTACAGGGGGCTTGGTGGCATCGCCTACAGGGGGCTTGGTGGCATTACCTACAGGGGACTTGGTGGCATTACCTACAGGGGGCTGGGTGGCATTACCAACAGGGGGCTGGGTGGCATTACCTACAGGGAGCTGGGTGGCATTACCTACAGGGGACAGGGTGGTATTCCTACAGGGGGCTGGGTGGCATCGCCTACAGGGGGCAGGGTGGCATCATTAACAGGGGGCTGGGTGGCATCACCTGCAGGGGGCTGGGTGGCATCACCTGCAGGGGGCTGGGTGGCATCACCTGCAGGGGGCTGTGTGGCATCACCAACAGGGGGCTGTGTGGCATTACCTACCAGGGGGGCTGTGGCATTATCTACAAAGGGCTGTGTGTGGCAACAAATTTAAATGAAATTCATCTGATTTTAAAACGGACAGGGAAAAAAAGGATGCAAATCGGGTCCAAATCGGCCGGTAAAAACGGCAACTCGGCCCGGAACGGAATCGGAACGGATGCAAACCGGCCGGGAAAATCGGCCAAAAACGGCCCATTTTCCCGGCCGACACTCGGACCCTGTCGTGTGAATGAGGCCTAAGGCGTGGTTGGAATGGTTACAGGTCGTGAAAGGTCGCAATATTTCTTCCTTCCTCGGATAAGGCCTTATTCACACGACAGGGTCCGAGTGTCGGCCGATAAAATCGTCCGTTTTGGGAAGTTTTTCCCGGCCGGTTTGCATCTGTTTTGCATCTGTTCCGATTCCGTTTGGGCCGTGTTGCCGTTTTTAAGCCCTTATTCACACGACAGGGTTTCCCGGCCGGGTGACGGCCGTTCATAAAACGGTTGTCACCCGGCCGCAGTAGGAACAATATACCCCTGATGGGACTATTCACACGACCGATTTTTTTGACGGGCCGGAAAACCCGGCCGCCAAAACATGGGACATGACCTATTTTCGGCCATAGAAGTCTATGGGGCCGGGTAATACACGGCCATAACTGGAATGTGTCCCGAGTGACGGCTGTGTCTACCGTTGCTCGTCCTCTCCTCACAGCGCAGAGTGCATGTGAGGAGGAGGAGTTTATGCCATTCGTTCGTTTAAAAGCGCCCTGGCCCGGCGACACCTCCCATGGCCGATGGCGCCGCTAGCAGCTGCTGCGGCTGCTACTGCTGTAGCTTCGTCCCTGCTCTGCTATGTGCTAGCCCCACTTTAGCTCCCTGAAGGAGCGGAATCCCTGTGTGTTCGGGGATTCTGCTCCTGGAGAGAGCGCTTGATGTGTCTGTCATATATGGACAGTGACATCAGGGGCAACTCCTGAAGCGGAATCCTCGAACACTCTGTGACCGGGGATTCCACACCAGGAGAAGCCAGTAACGTTCAGTGTCCATAAATGGACACAGATGGCAGGGGCTTTTCCTGCAGAGGAATCACTGGCCACATGGGGATTCTACTTCAGGAGTTGCCCCTGATGTCACTGTCCATATATGCCTGGCCCGGAACGGATGTAAAACGGCCGGGAAAAACTGCCCAAAATGGCAGATTTTATCGGCCGACGCTCGGACCCTGTCGGGACCCTGTCGTGTGAATAAGGCCTAACGGACGATTTTGACCTGTTTTGCATCTGTTTTTTTCCCTGTCTGTTTTAAAATCGGATGAGTTTAATTTGTAAATTTTTGCCACACACTTCCATCTGTAGATAATGCCACACACTGCCCTCTTTAGATACTGCCACAGCCCCCCTGTAGGTAGTGCCACACAGCCCCCCTGTAGGCAGTGCCACACAGCCCCCTGTAGGTAATGTCACACAGCCCCCTGTAGGTAAGGCCACACAGTCCCCTGTAGGTAGTGCCACACAGCCCCCTGTAGGTAATGTCACACAGCCCTCTGTAGGTAATGCCACACAACCCCCTGAACGTAATGCCACACAGCCCCCCATAGGTAATGCCACACAGCCCCCTGCAGGTAGTTCTACACAGCACCCCCCCATTGATGGCACCCCCCCACCTGTCTGTAGATAGCACCACCATTCTAGGAGAAGTCCATGACTTCAATGTCCTTCAGAAGTCCCTGACATCACTGTGATATATGGACACAGTGAAGTCAGGGACTTCTGCTGGAGGGGAATCCCCAATCCCCGGCCACAGCATTGCCGAAGCTGTGGCCGTGGTTTGGGGATTCCGCTCCTACAGGGAGCAAAGAAAATACCCTCCTCCTCACATGCAATTCGCACTGTGGGGAGGAGAAGGAGAGAGCGCAAGCGACGGAAGACACGGCCGTCACTTGGAGCACATTCAAGTGATGGCCGTGTATTACCTGGACCCATAGACTTCTATGGGATCCGAGCGGCCGGGGGAACAGCCGAAAATAGGGCATGTCCCATTTTTTGACAGCCAGGTTTCCAAAAATTGGTTGTGTGAATAGCCCCATTAGGGGTCTATTGTTCCTACTGTAGCCGTGTGACGGCCGTTTTTTGAACGGCCGTCACCGGCCGGGATACCCTGTCGTGTGCATAAGGGCTAAGTCCTTATTCACACAACAGGGTCCGAGTGTCGTCCGATAAAAAACATTTTGGGCCATTTTTCCCGGCAGTTTTGCATCTGTTCCGATTCCGTTCTGGGCCGTGTTGCCGTTTTTAATGGTCGATCTTGACCCGATTTGAATCCATTTTTTTCCCTGTCCATTTTAAAATTGGATACATTTTGTCTGTACATTTTTTGCCACACATTGCCCGCTGTAGATAATGCCACACACTGCCCTCTGTAGATACTGCCACAGCCGCCTGTAAGTAGTGCTACACAGCCCCCTTGTAGGTAATGCCACACAGACCCCCTTGTAGGTAATGCCACACAGACACCCTTGTAGGTCGTGCCACACAGACACCCTTGTAGGTCGTGCCACACAGACACCCTTGTAGGTAGTGCCACACAGACACCCTTGTAGGTAGTGCCACACAACCCCATGTAGGTAATGCTACACAGCCCCCTGTAGGTAGTGCCACACAGCCCCCCTGTAGGTAATGCCACACAGCCCCCCTGTAGGTAATGCCACACAGCCCCCTGTAGGTAATGCCACACAGCCCCCTTGTACATAGTCACCCCCCCCCCCATAGATGGCACCCCCTTTCCTGTAGGGGACTGCTCCAGGCGAAGTCCCTCACTTCACTGTCCATATATGGACAGTGAAGTGAGGGACTTCTCCTGGATCGGAATCCCCAGCCACAGCGGTGGGGATTTCACTTCAGAAGTCTGTGTCGTCACTGTGTCCATATATGGACACAGTGAAGTCAGCAACTTCTCCTGGAGCTGAATCCCCAATCCCCGGCCAAAGGGAGCAAAGAAATACCCTCCTCCTCCTCCTCACATGAACTTCGCACTGTGGGGAGGAGGAGAGAGCGAGTGACGGAAGACACGGCCGTCACTTGGAGCACATTCAAGTGATGGCTGTGTATTACCCGGCCCCATAGACTTCTATGGGAGCCGGGCGGCCGGGTGAAAGGCCGAAAATAGGACATGTCCCAATTTTTTGATGGCCGGGTTTCCCGGGCCGTCAAAAAAATCGGTCGTGTGACTAGTCCTATTAGGGGTCTATTGTTCCTACTGCAGCCGTGTGACGGCCGTTTTATGAACGGCCGTCACCCGGCCAGGAAACCCTGTCGTGTGAATAAGGTGTTAGTTAAGTTTGGAGGTGACAATTGAATATCTACTATCCTTTAGGGCTTTAAACATATCTGGCATAGCCGCACAAAAACGTTTATCTGGTATTGCTTCTTATTTTAAATGACTGGGTTGGGGCGATGTCACCAAATGCTTTTAGATTACCCAGGCATTAAAAGGCTGGAAAAAAGTGTCACATTCGTCAGGAATCCCGATGTCCAATTTCATATCCCTTTTTATGTCGTTTAGTGACGGCATGTCAAGAAATGTGCTCTTCTCCTTATGCGATTACATTATTATCCCTCAGTTTCAGCCTTGCCTTCTGAGTAGTCACTCATTCATTTCCATAGCACTCCATTCCTAGTACATACGTCTGGCACTCCTCTCACCATATATCAATTCCGAACAGTTTTCACTCGCGGCCTTATAACCGCTGGTGTTCCCCCAAAAGAATTTGGGACCCACTCATTTAGAATTGGGGCGGCTACAGAGGCTGGTGAGGTGTAGTGTATAGGTCGGTGGTGTTCCTCTTGCTTCGCCCGATACATCCATCCGGATTTGTTATAGTATGAAGCTGCCATAATGTGTTTTTCTTTTCTTTTAGATCACGTTAGGCCCACAGTTTGGATGCTAGGGCATTCTCATATATTCTGAGCCGCTCAGCGAGCTGAATGTAGGCCCGGTGCCCTGTGCGTTGGGTTTTCGAGATGTCAATATTTTTTGGAGAGGAATTCGTGGTTCAAGATGGTGCCAAGTCCTTCCAGAAGTGGTAAACCATAGCAAAGGTGTTAATGGCCCAGTCATCCTAGTCATTCACGCGGGAGGCAATGATCTCTGCTTCCTTAAAATAGCCGAGTTAATGACGCTGATGCGCTCGGATATGGAGCGCTTCTCCTCCTTTTACCCAAAAATGATACTTGTCTGGTCAGAGATTGTCCCCCGTGTGGTATGGCAGGGAGCGTGGGATGCGGATGCAGTGGAAAGAGCTAGGCACACAGTTAATAGCCATATCTCCAGATTTGTTAGATCCCGTTCTGGTGTGGTTGTCCGACATCTCCAACTGGAAGGCGATAATAGCAAACTCATGAGAAATGTTGGTGTTCACCTCAATGATATTGGGGTAGATATTTTCTCTCTGGCCTACAGGACGGAGTAGAACAAGCACTCTTTCTGCTGGGTGGTGGTCGGAACCCTGTTTAGATATACAAGGGCTCCTTCATGGCGGTCTTTAAGACTTCGGCGGTATGAGGAGGAGCTAGGAGGGCGGACATGTCCGTCGGGAGTCCAGCGGTAGGCATAACGCCTCATAGTTGTGGAGAAAATATATAGCGGTTTCATCGCTAAGCGGTTTTGGTTTAAGAGGTTAAAATAAAAGCTGCGGCCGATTACCCTCCAGCAAAGACTAATTTTGGTGCCCTGGTCTTTATTTATATATATATTATTCAATAAGAAAGCTACCCGCACCCGTTATGTTGGTTTGCCCTGCTTACAGTCATAGAGGGAGCTGGAGCTCGTCCACCATTACAGGTAGGGCCTGTTGGTATATGATCTAGTATAGATGTCTCTGTTGGTTGTAGTACAGCCCCATTGTGTAAATCATATGGAGCCCCTTTAATACTACAAGATTTTTCTGGACATAGGAAAGTTTCTTAACCTGACAGCCGCCATCTTCTCTCGACAGCCACCAGCTGTGACATAAAAAATGATGGACCATGTTCTGACCTCCATCGAAGGCCAATAAACCACCAATGGCCAATAGAGATCAAAAACTATTCTGTGGATTCACATTCGCCGACGAATAGAAAGCCAATACAAGAACCTGTTAATACCTCATCGCAGGTGAGTCAATGTCGCTGAGAGGGGGATGGGGGGCATTTTAATGTCCCCTCCATTGTTCTACCCCATAACTATCACCAACTTGAAGGAAGCTGTACCGCCTGGACTGCCATGACAAGCATGCCTATACCAAGTGCACTCACCCCTCAACCTATATATATCTGAAAGTAGCACCCTCACCCATGATAAAGTAAAAATTGTCTACAAGGGAGGGTGGCGGGGGATTCTCCTACTGACTTCTGTCTATAATAGCTCCCCATCGTCTTTTTTAGCCCGTATTACGCCCTCTCGCCCCTCAAAGCTCCATTTTGTCTCGTAACCCTTTTAGCAACAGTCCCGGTAAGCCCGGTTACGCCGGCCTCCTCTTAGGCTTCGAGCCCTTAGTGTGGCCTTACTTTACTATACAGTGCTAACACCATATACACTGCAAAAATATATACTGTACAGTGTCTAAGTAGCAGTGCCACACACCGCCATACAGTGCTCATATACCAACATACAGTGACCGAATACCAACTCCAAACATAAAGTAATCTACGACTGCCATAAAATTAATATTACGATTTGTGGCGGTTGCAAGTCTTGTGTGCCAGGCCATCTGTGGCACCCCTTTCAACAGAAGGGGATGATGCACCCCTTATGCCAGCCCTGCAATGCACCTCCCCCCACATGACGATTATTGGAGCAGGTCTTGCCGCAGCTCATGATGGCGATGTGTCTGCGTACACTCTTTGGTAATTAAAGTCCCACTGATTGACTGTGTTTTCCCCATTGACATGCGCTGATTGGCTTTTCATCCCAGAAATGCGCAGGCGTCATGGATCGGCGCTATCGGCGGCATTGTAAGTTAAGCGTATCCCTTCATTTTAGGGTTGCCCAGGGGAGGCCATTGTTGTAAATCAAGGATAGATTTTATACTAAAAAGTTCTACAACTATCTAATATACTTTGTTTTTCAATTTCTCACCATTTACAAGACCTCAGCTTGATGTCAGTGAACAGAAACATTCTTTTTTTTAACTTCCAGATAAAAAAATTACTTCCCTGACCTAGTCCTGCTCTCAGGTGAGAATATATTACAACGTGTCAGTGCAGATAAGAGCAATCAGCCGGAAGTCAGGGCAGGAGAGAGACGTGTGTTGCTGTGTTTAGCTCACAGAGGATTTCCTAGACCGATACGTTGCAACAAACCCTCAGCTGTGGGAGCAGGACTAGATTAAGAAAGGTTTTCTGAATCGGCTTAGAAAATATATGAGGTATTGTTAAAGATTTTCTCATTTCTACATATTTGGCGCTTTATACTTGAATTATGCTTTTCATTTTCCTTATGACCACTAGGGGGCAGAATAAGTCTAGATCTAGAGCCCTCTGCTGGAACGGTATATTACAATGTACATTCCTTCATCTCATTCTGCTTCACTTTCAGCCGCTTTGATGCATTTGTGTATTTAATCCGTGTTTATTTTAAAGCGTTATTTCGCCAGAGGCTTTAGTGGCACCAACGCACAGCGAGTGATCAAAAATACACAAGAGCAATGCCACGTTTCTCTGAGGAGAGTGAGAACCTCGGGCTTGCTACATAATACTAATTCCCAATCCTCACAAGTCTGCATTTTTAAAAGCGTTTTATGCATAGATTACCAGTCAGCGCAGTATACAGCGAGCGCCTCACCATCTCCAGTAATCTGTGGAGGTCTATGCGGGGGATAGTGGACCCAGGGCAGCATAACTACCCATGATGGCGCATACGGGTAATATACGCCTGACCATGTGGCTCAACCAGCATCCTGAAAGAACCCAGTCACATCCCTACAATGGCGGTCTGTCCGTGAGGGGGCAAAATGGCCATAGTGCCTTCTCACACAGCATAATGCACCCATAGTGCCCCCGCACACAGTATAATGCCCCCATAAGGCGTCCACTCACACAGTATAATGCCCCCACACAGTATAATGCACCCATAGTGCCTCCTCACAAAATAATGCCCCTATAATGCCCCCCCACACAGTATAATGTGCGCATAGTGTCGCCCCACACAGTATAATGTTCTCATAATGCCACACAGTACAATGTCCAGATAGTGTCGCACCACACAGTATAGTGCCTCCTCGCAATATAATGCCCCTATAGTGCCCCCACACAATATAATGTCCCTATAGTGCCCCACACAGTATAATGCCCTTCTAGTGCCTCCGCACATTTTAATGCCCCTTTAGTGCCCCACACAATATAATGTCCACATAGTGCCTCCCCACACAGTATAATGCCCACGTACCACCTCAAAATAATAAAATAAATACTGACCAGAGAAGATCCCTCTACAAGTCTCCTTAGGGTATGGCTCGGCCCAGGCTGGTGTAATGGCGATAGGTGTAAAATACTGAATCATGGAGCAGGGAGCAAACGGCTTCCTGCTTCACCATTGTACTTAACTGTATCTGAATCCTGAGGACGCAAACAATGTTTATAACCGGGACATACTGTCGGCCTTCCAGGACAGCAGGACATTGCTCAGAATCTAGGATTACCCCGCTGGATCTGGTAAGGTTTAGACGCATGGTAACCTGCCCAGTATGACATCCTATAAGACACTACCCCACTGCAGAATCCTATAGAAATATAACCCAGTACAACTTCTTACTGCACCGTCGTATGTAACGTACCCAAGTATAACATCCTATAATAACCTATCCCACTGCACCATGGCCGATCAACGAGACATCGATGATCGGCGCTCGTTTCCTCTTGTCACATGTAGCTGTGGATGGGGACGAGGGGTCGTTACTATGATCGCTCGTCCCCATACATTATTATCATGTCAGCAGCGCGTCTGTCTGTGTACACACCAAGATGTGATGCTGAGAACGATAATATTCAATTTTTTTAAAACGATCCGACCAGCAGATGATCAAGCGTTTGCTCGTTCATCTGCTGATCGCTGCCCTGTTTACACAGGGCAATTATCGTCAACGAGCGTTATATGAACTACCCGATAATCGCCCCCCGTGTAAAACCCCCTTTAGTTATGGTACGGGCAGGAAAGATGGCTGGCTTGTTATGATGTGACCGGCAGACACTGGGTTGGGGGCACCCCTCCTTGATGCAAGTGTTATCTGCTTAGCCCTAATGGGCCTTAAGATGGCGGCTGCTGCTGCTGCTGCTGCGTAGTGCCCCTTTTTCTTGGTGGTTGCTGGCAGCCCTGTAAACAGACCCTCCTTGGCTCCACATGAACCGTCTCTCCCCTTTGTCTTGTATTACTGCTGGCCACTGCCGGTACACCTTCCTCTGACTGTCGTGGGGCCATGTCCCTTTAAGTACCCTTCACCGCCTAGCTATCTATAGAGTTTGGTCTCACATACAACCCCTGTTCGCTCTTCAGGACCCGTCACCACCCCAGGGCCAAAGATGAATACTAACTAAAACTGTCCTCACCAATTCACTCACGCTCCTCAGTTCCCGCTCTACAGCGGTTGGTCTCTCCTACTCTTTCCACCTCCTCGGCGCCTTTTTCGCCTTTCCATCTTGCCACGACACCTTTGCTTGACAACATTCGGTCATGCCAACTTCCACCCATCGCTGAACATGGACTCACAGGCTAACCGCTCTCTTATAATGCAAGCGCCGATCCAGGCGTGATGACGCATGCACACTCATGCGTCCGTCTTCACCTTGTTACAGAGCACCACATGCAGCGCAATATGGCGCCGGGCCATATATCACAGCACCGTAAATTTAGAATGTAAACAAGCCAAGCACCTTACCTAACGTTGCAAAAGTAGTCAATAAACGCAACAAGATGAAATATGTACACAAAGTCATTGGTGCCCGGACTAGCCACCCTCTTCTCCAAATCAACACAACTTTTCCTATCTTTGTCAGACAATGGCTGGTTTAGGGAATAGAAATAGAACTGCAACAATAACAACAACAACAACACAGAGGGAAAATAATGCGCAGTACGCCAAATATATAGCAAATATAGGCACAAGGCCATGGTGGTCACAAAGGCATTTTTATGCCAATATTGCTCCCCTTTTGCAGATTCAGTCATCCTATAATATTCGATCCCACTGTAGCGACCTCCGGTAACCTACCCCAGTATGGTATCCTATAGTAACCTATCATACTGCAGCGTCCTCTAGTAACCTGACTGACGGCCTTTTATGACTTTGAAGACATAGCTCTCATTTAACATATCAGATATAAAATAATTAAATTACTTCCATATTTTTTGCTACCTTTTGTGAGATCGCGGTCATCATTATTCCATCAGAACCAGAAAAAGATGGAATTATTGTATTCTTGATGAGAAGAATAATCACCTAATCTAAATTCTGTTCATACACACCATGCTCAAGGCTACTAGGGAGAAGCTGATAAACTTACTTATTAACAATAAAATGATCTGGGATTAGTCACAAGTAACGAGATCTCTTGTTAAAACCGGAGGCAATTTACATAAGTGTCCTCTGCAATGCAGCAATGGAGTTACACATTGTCATATACACTGGGCCAGAGTAATTGAGGGGCACTAAGGCCTCATTCAAGAGCCGTATTACGGTTACAAGTCCTGCGGTTAGTTCAGGTCATTGGTCGGGTCGGGATTTGCGGCTGTAATTTGGGCGTTAAAATGCGACCTTCTTAAGGCCATCTGGATAAGGTCCAACTCTCATGCCGGATGTGATAAAAGTGTCAAAAAAGTGGCTAAAAAAATAACAAAAACACCCCCCCCCCCCCACAAACTTCTTGATGAGTTTGGAGGTTGAGCGCCATGGTTGGCCAGACAACACACACGCTGCTCATATCAGTGTGGAAAGTGGAGACTACGAAGTTTAATAACCTCCTCCCTAAGGCCACAACTTCTTCCGAAACAAAGGAAATACCTTCAAGACTTCCAGTCTAAAGAAGTTCAAAAATGGCTACGTGGGTAGATTACATGTTTTATAGATATTTCCGACCATCAATTAGATCAATGTCTGATTAGTGGGGGGGGTCTCCACTCTACAACAATGTGAGAGAAGGGGCTGCCGCACTTGAATGGGCACAATACATGGTCAGGAGTGCAGCCGGAAGAAGCCAGAAGGGCAGCACCCACCTCGGTTCTTCGGAATAGGGAGGGCATCCGTTGTAGTTCGAGCCCCACGGATTAGAAGGTTATAACGCCTTTTACAGCAGGGATTTGGTTCCTTGGAGGAGTATGTTGAAGAATACTCTTGATTCAATGTAACTTGATGATATTCAAAAATAAAAACGAGGAATCTAACTTTTTGACTTTCTCTTGTAAAAGGCTTTTCTAAAAAGAGAATGCACTCCCCTCGTATTCCTCGGCAGATAAATAACGTGGACTGCCAACATTAATTACATGTAACAATCTGCATTTGTTTCCCGATGTCTTCTTTGGCATTTAAGAAGCTTTGTCTTCGAGTCTCAACGCCACGTTTCAAAAATATATCAGCTGCCGAAATGTGAAATGGTCAAGAGGTTAAAATGTTGTTTCCCCAGAGTCGAGTGCAGCCTGAGGTTATGTTTGTAAACTCCAACGTCTGAGATTTGTACCAGAAATAAGGAAGACGTCAGTTCTCCGAATGTGCATTAAACTATAATGACGTCTTTGTGTGAATCAATAAGGCTATGTTCACACGGGGTATTTTGCCGAGTTTTTTGACGCGGAAACCGCGTCACAAAACTCGGCAGAAACGGCCCGAGAACGCCTCCCATTGATTTCAATGGGAGGCGTCGGCGTCTTTTTCCCGCGAGCAGTAAAACTGCCTCGCGGGAAAAAGAAGCGACATGCCCTATCTTCGGGCGCTTCCGCCTCTGACCTCCCATTGACTTCAATGGGAGGCAGGAGAAAGCGTATATCTCGCTGTTTTATGCCCGCGGCGCTCAATGGCCGCGGGCGAAAAACGGTGCGATAATTGCTGTTCGCACGGAGTATTTTGGGGGAGGAATATCTGCCTCAAAATTCCGTTTGGAACTTTGAGGCAGATATTCCTCCCCCAAAATACTCCGTGTGAACATAGCCTTAAGATGGAAAAAAAATTCGAGCCCAAGTAGGACCATACAGGAAGGTCCCCAACTAGCTACTTACAGGTACCCATAGACTTGATGACTGATGCCCATTTCAGCTGATTTTGGTTAAATGAGTGACAATCTTTATTGGAGTTGAGAGATTCACCCGATCTACCATTTGGCCAATTTTTGTGGAGACTCTATTCACTGATTATTTGTGACAAGTTGCCCAAAATGGATTCATTGTATCTAAATGGCGAGAAACCATAAATTATTCAGGATAATTACTTTTGGACATCAACGGTAGATGATGAGGTAGGGTAGAGTCCTTATGTCTGAAGTTGGGGGCTAGAGGTCATCATAGATGGCCTCTGGGTGAAGTCAGTCCTCATGATGCAAGGCCAAAGGAAATGGAAAATGTCCCTATTCTGGCCTCCTGTGATTACTTGTGGGAAAGTAGAAGCCTAACTGATATCCATATAGACCAGAAAGATGTCATAGGCTCCTATAGGGTGGGAAGGACACGTTCATGAATTCCGCCATTGGTATCTACAGAGGTAAAAATTTGCTTGTTGGTATCTCAAATGAAATGAGTCTTTGTAAAGAAAAGGCAATTTTCCATGATGGGAAAAGGGCAAGAAGGGTCAAAAAGAGATGTGATGATCCTGTGTGATCCTAAGGGTTAGGAATTGAAGGGTGTCCAATTCTTCTTGTAGTGTGGCATCAGCCCGGTCAACCCAAGAAATCTGGCTCAATTGCAATCATCCTAGACCCAGAAGGGGGTGGGATTTATAAAAATATGCCCCAAAGTGGGCATTTCTTGGGAGGTATGTTAATTGCCTGGCTACTAAAGCTCCTAACTATTTTTGTATTAGGGTTTTCTTGCACTAACCTGCTTGGGAGCGTGTTGGGAAGTAGAATTAGTTGTCAGGCTGAGAATGATATCATGTGGATGGGCGAGGTCTATTAAATTTACACCAAGGGAAAAACATCTCGGCCTTTTGGCTAAGATCAAGTGTAGTATCTCTTCTTATCACTGGTCAAAAGACCATTGTGCAGAATGGATCTACACACGGTGGTAGGTCGTAAGTTCTTGATGTATGCCGGGGCTTTAACCCCTTCCCGACATTCCACATTTGACGTATCCATACGCCAAAGTTCGGTAGGGGAAGTATGGAACGGGCTCATGTAGTGAACTCGCTCCATACGATGCCGGTGTCGGCTGTTTGTTACAGCCAACACTTCAGAGTACCGCTCGTTTAACTCATTGAATGCTGCAGTCAATAGCGACCGCAGAATTTAAATCGTTAGAACGAGGGGGTCGACAGCTCTAACAGCTCATCGCGTCCCCCGCAACGCAATCGCGGGGAGGCGAAGGATGCTATGGCTGCCTGGGGGCCTAATGAAGGCCCCCAGGTCTGCCATCTTTGTGCTCCTATTAAGCTCTGCCTCCGGCCTGTCAGAATCACGATATACTGCAATACATTAGTATTGCAGTATATTGTGCAAGCGATCTGACAATCGCTGGTTGAAGTCCCCTAGGGGGGGGGACGACTAATAAAAAAAGTAAAAATGCGTTAAATAAAGTTATTTTTTTATGTAAAACAAATTTGTAAAATTAAAAGTTAAAAAAAACCCCCGTTTCCCATTTCCCCCTAGAGCATAGTAAAAAAAACAACAAAAAAATATAATTGGTATCGCCGCGTCCATAAAAGTCTGAACTATTACAATATATCATTATTTAACCCGGACGGTGAACGCCGTAAAAAAAAATAAAAAAATTGTAAACGCCAGAATCTCTATTTTTTTGGTCACCTCATCTCCCACAAAAAATGAAATAAAAAGTGATAAAAATGTCGCATGTACACCAAATTGGTATTATTAAAACCTACAGCTTATCCCGCAAATCATAAGCCCTCATACCACTTAATCGACGGAAAGATAAAAAAGTTGTGGCTTTCGGAATTTGGCGACACAAAATACATTTTATTTTTTACACTTAGGTTTTTACTTGTAAAAGTAGTAAAATATAGAAAAAACTATATATATTTGGTATCGTCGTAATCGTATTGACCCGCAGAATAAAGTGAACATGTTGTTTAAATTGCACAGTGAATTCCGTAAAAACGGCACAAAAAAAACCATGGAGGAATCGCTGTTTTTTTAATTTTCTACCCCACAAATTTTTTTTTTCTCGTTTCCTAGTACATTATATGGCTAAATAAATGGTACTACGAAAACCTACAACTCGTCCTGCAAAAATCAAGCCCTCATAGGACTATATCGACGGAAAAATAAAAAAGTTATGGCTTTTGGAAGGTGGGGAGGAAAAAACGAAAATCTGAAAAAGGGCTGCGGCGGGAAAAGGTTAAGGTGCACCAAACGGTTGACCAGTGGCTACCGGATAGAAGCTAGAAGCCGGTAGTTTGGAAAGCTGCAGATATGCCCCTGTTGCGGTGCCCGGGTGGGGGGGGGGGGCAGTAATCACTAGCGAGGCACGCCTTTTACCTTTACTCTTTTGAGCGCACGCACCCTTATTTGCTCGGCTTCTGGCCTGCAAACATCGAGGAATTTTTATAAATCTCCATTTGTATGACGCGGCATACATACATATTTATTACATTTTTGTTCCAGTTGTGTATTCGCTCCTCCACGTTTGTGTCACAGAATTCTTCGGGGTGAGGTGCCCTTAATGATGTCACTTCTGGTGATCTAGTGGAGGGAAGGATGGTTAGCAGGTTCCTCACCCCACTGCAACCCTCGCTCCCCCTTCTGGGTAAGCCAAAACTTTTGACTTACAGCTCCTGGTGGATTTGGGGGCCCAGGCAATAGCCAGGAGCAAGACGGGTTCTACCTGAGCTCTGGTGAGGGGAGACCATTGATTCCTGACCTTTGCAGGACCTACTGGTCCGGAGGGTTGGGGAACACGTTTATGGGGGGCCCTTCTCCTTTCGAAGAGGGCTTGATGTGGTCTACATTCTTGAAGGCTTTTTTTGTGGCTCTCTGCACGTTTTTAGTAACACTTGGGTGATAAAAAGCACAATCTCTGGCTCCCCCCCAAAAAAAAGAGACTCAAATCGCGATAAGCGACCATCACATGGAAAACTCTGTGTAGTCCTGGCCTAGGTTTACCCATGAACTGTCAAACTGAAGCTGTTGAGACCTGGTACAGCAGTGTTGTGGGCCAGTTATAGGTTAGAGGTATAAAACCATTCCTTAGAAAGTCCATTTGGTCAAATTTTTGACGTTTTGGAATTTTTTTGTTCCTTTAGTTCTCCAAAAATTCACAAAAATGCCATATATCCTTTCTATCAATGCCTGGTACTTCTGTAATAGAACTCCAATTACTTTTCCTCGCTATCAGCTCAAGCGGAGTCGGGCGCCGTAAGAAAACATGGTACGTTTAATCCTCAGGAAGTGCCACGGCTTCAGCAGAACAAGTGTCCCATGCTTCAAGAACCTCGCTGCTCGCTTCACAAGACAAACACAGTTACCAGCAAATCCACTAATTGGAGAGCATTTTCTCCTAAGATAAAGGGACGTCACTGTTTCAAAGAGAATTAATCCCCATTTATTCTCTTGACAAGCGGTCTTCGCTGCTTACACGTAATAATCACTTCTGTCCGTCCTTCCATAATCCCAGATACTGCAGCACAGAGTCAGACATCTTCCTATATGGGTAAAAGCTATAGATGGGCAGATAGATAGATGGAATAGAATGCCAGAATGTAAGTGAAGACTGACACAGGAAAAGCAGTGGGAGAGACAGAGCAGAATTTTTGATTCCTATGCCAGTCAGGATTGTGTAAGACTGGGTGGAAACCCCTTTGGGAATGTAAAGGCTGCTCTTCTGCTGCTGCGAACGTCCTGCACCGTTTACTTTTAATGTGCGACCACCCACTTTTCTCCATTTTCCACCTCATGCACGGTCATGTGCAGTTCTGTCCAGGGGCGGACACAGGCAACGGGGGCCCCTGTGCAGGACCAGTATATGGGCCCCTTGCTCTGCGAAAGCTCATGCTAAACAACCCCCCCCCCCCCATTTATATTTCTCCAATAATCCTCCAGTCCTTGTGACCTATGAAATTCCTTGGCTCAGTCCCGTTCATGCAATATAATAGACAGGAGGAAGCGGTTTTTAAGCCCCTTTACCTATTGGGCCCCTGTGCAACTGCACATATCGCACTTGTGTTTTGTCCACCCCAGGTTTTGTCCTCACTAACATCATCACCCCATACATGGCCAGGTCACTGCCCCCCAAAAGATCACCACATTCAACTCCTTAAATATTCTGTGCTGCAGGGATTACCCTGCTCCCTTCATTATCTCTCTGTTTGTCACTTTCTTCTATTCTCCTCATCACATCATGACACTGCCCCTGCCACATGCAGCCCTGTCCTCACTAACCATCACATAAGAGGAAGGTCACTGCCCCCCACAAAATCAGCACACTCCACTCCTGAAATACTCTGCAGTGCGGTGGGACCCGGCTCCTTCACTGCTTCATCTGTGACCTACCATTGTCTCTATTCCCCAACCTCAAATCATTACACTTCCCCTGTCCCCTTTTACATCACCATATAAGTGGACAGGCCACTGCCCCCCCCCCCCAAGATCAGAACACTGACTCCTGAAATACTCTGTACTGCTGTGGGAACCCGGTTAATTTTTTTAGTCTGTGACCTTTTAGTTGTCTCTATTCTCCTCCTCACATCATTACTCTTCCATATGAGTGGACAGGTCACAGTCTTGCAGATGATCAGCACACTCATCTCCAGAAATACATTGTGCTGCTGTGGATACTATGTAACTCTCCATCTGTGCTATCCCTCTTGTCTTCATCCATCTACTCACATCATGACACTTCCATATAAGTGGATAGCTCACTGCTAACCACATAATCAGCAAACTCCTCGCCTTAAATACTCTGTGCTACTGGGAACACTATGTAACTTACTGCCTGTGCCATCCCACTTGTCTCCATCCCTCCCCTTACATCATGACACTTCCATATAAGTCGACCAGTCACTGCTAACCACATAATCAGCACACTCCTCTCCTGAAATACTCTGCATTGCTGGGGACACTATGAAACTCTCTGTCTGTGCCATTACACTTGTCTCCATCCCGGTCCTCACATCATGACACTGCCCTGTCACATGTAGTCCTGTGCTCACTAATATCATCACATACGTGAACAGGTCACTGCCTCTCACAAGATCAACACACTCTTCCCCTGCTGCGTCATCATTCTCACGATCTGGCCTATCATTGCCGGCCAACAGCGACCTCTTACAGTAGCAATTGGCTGTAGCGATCACATGACATGACCTCAGTTTGAACGGCACGGCTGTCTGTGTGATGGCGGGCAGTAGCGGGGTGGGGGGGGGGGAAACAAGAATTTGATGTATGTTGCAATAGGGTGGGGCAGCTTTATAGGGATTTTGAGGAGCAACAACTCCGACACAGTGCTGTGTACAGATGGAGGTCTCTGGTTGGGTGGTTAACCCGAGGGCTGGACATTGACTTACAGGATAGTCACTTATAGGTGGCGCTAGAGAGAAAGTTTTCTTCACTTTGGAGGACAGCCCTTTTGTATACTTCCCCTTTAAGGCCACATTTAAACTAATCAATATAATTCGGGGTTCCTAAATACAGAACATGGAGGAGAAACTTCCAACAAAAAATGCAAGATAATAAATCTCCCATCATAGGTTTTGGCTCAGATAAAATAATAGTTCAGTTAATGTGACCGCAGGCGTTTAATCAGGATTCTTGATGTTCAGATCCGGCTGTCGTCAGACATTTCACAGATAAATATCAGCACGTTCTATCAAAATAACATCATTAGATAAGAAATTCCATCAGACATTGATTTCTGTCTATCTGAAATATTCCACACGTCACCATGTGAGATCAAACGTCTTCCCATCGCACAGGATTTACTATCACCAGCGCTCGTTTCTTTGATTTCTTTAACTCATTTTAGAACCCCTTAACCTCATGTGTCTCTAACGACTGCTCATGTATATACAGTCTATTGTTCCCTGTTATCAGCCATTTTAGGAAATCTCATATACACTATATGGAGAAAAGTATTGGTCCCTCTTAATCATTGAATTCAGTCCCATCCCCCCGGTGTATAACATCCAGCACTCGCCCTGCAGTCACTTTACAGACATTAGTGATAGGACGGGTCGTTGTAAAGAGATCACTGAACTCCAGCGCGGTCCTGTAATAGGACGTCATCGGTATAACAAGTCAGTTCCAGAAATGTCTTCCCTCCCAGATATTCCACCATCACCTCTCAGTGATATTATTGTAAAGTGAAAGGAACCGCCGCAACTCAGCCACGGAGTGCAGACCACGTAAAGTTACAGCGCGGGGGGCCGAGTGCTGAGGAGCAAGTGCAGAAAAGCCACCAACGCTCCACTGATCCAATAACTGCAGAGTACAGACCTCCTCTGGTATTAACATCCGCACAAAAACTGTGCCCGGGATCTTCATGACATGGGGGCTGAGCAGCTGCATGCCAGTCTTACATCACCAAGCACAATGCCAAGCGTCAGATGGAGGGGTGTAAAGCCGCCGCCACTGGACTCTGGAGCAGCGGAAACGTGATCTGTGGAGTGACGCTTCTCTATCTGGCGTCTGATGATGAGTCTGGGTCTGGTGAATACCAGGAGAACGTTACCCGCCTGACTGCATTGTGCCAACTGTAATGTTTGGTGGAGATGGGGTAATGGTATGGGGTTATTTTTCAGTTCCAGTGAAGGGAAATCTTAGTTCTTCAGCACACAAGACATTGTGGACAATTGTAGCTTCCAACTTTGTGGGAACAGTTTGGGGTTCGGTCTTTTCTCTTCCCTCATGACTGCGCCCCAGTGCACAAGGTCCATAAAGACACGGCTGGTTGGCTGGCTGGTTGGTTGGGGGAGTTTAGGTGGAAGAACATGACTGGCCGCACAGAGTCCTGACCTCAACCCCCATCCAACACCTCCGGGATGAACTAGAAGGGAGATTACGAGCCAGGTCCCCCCCCCCCCCCCCGCCTACATCAGTGTCTGACCTCACAAATGATCTTCTGGTTGAATGGGAAAAAAATTCCCACAGACCCCAAAATCTTGTAGAGATCCTTTCCAGAAGAGTGGAAGATGTTTTACTGCAAAGGGGAAACCAACTCCATATTTATGTCTATGGATTTCGAATGTCATAAAAGCTCCTGTAGGTGGAATGTGGAGGTATCCCAAAACTTTGTCCATATTGTGTACCTACAGTAGAGATGAGTGAATTGATGCTACACAAGTCAAATTAGTTGCAAATCTCCCAAAAGTTTTGGATTCAGAGACATCCGAAACTTTTGTGGCGCACGAATTGCGGGAAAATGGCATCCGTCGGCATTCGCAGGCTGCCATTAATAGGCCCTGTTTACATTACATTTGTGATGTACATTTAGCTTGTATGCCAGGAAAGCTCCTGATGTACATGCTAAACTTGTCCATAGGGTTATCTCCGCCTGGGGAACCTCCAGTGATAACTCTCCAGATATGGACAGTGACGTCATTAGAGCGTCCCCGCATAAGCACTACATGTAGGCCCGTGACCGATGCCATATAGTGGCATTCAGAAAGTGGAAGTTGGATGTCAGCATATCCTTAAAAGTATTTCTTCCCTGCTTGAATAAATACTCTTAAGGATATACTGACATCCACTTTTTACTTTCTGGAGAATATTTGATGATGGATTGAGACTGATCCATCTGGGACGGACTTTGCATTGTTATGGAGGGGATTACTGTGCTGCTTCCAAACCCATTTTATTGTTTTTGTTTTTTTTGCAATATTGTGGCATCGGTCCCCTAGGCTCCCATTGTAAAAAAAAAGAAAGTATACGTTAAATATATTACTTTTTTTACTGGATTCCGTAGTATTGAATAACATAGTCCACTCCGCTTCTTCATACCTTTCTTTTGTGGTCTACTGACATATACCGGCCCAACAGAGGCCAAAAGGGCACGCTTTTTTCTTCTGTTGGGCTAATGGGTTTTTTAGGGCACTTGCGATTTGCAACAAATTTATTTGGATATAAACGGACGGACGATTCTATAGAATTAGACCTGAAACAAATTTTGGGAAATTCGCTCATCTCTAATCTCCAGTGCTTACAACCTTTGTTCCATTGGTTGTAACAGATTGAGGGTTTGCTTAAAATTATTATAATGATGATTTTAAACAGTGCTCACATAATACTTCTATACAGTGCCCATATAATACTTCTACACAGTGCGCATATAATATTTCTATACAGTGTCTACATAATACTTCTACATAATGCCCATATAATATTTCTATACAGTGTCTATATAATAATTCTATACAGTGTCGACATAATATTTCTGTACATTGACCCAAAATACTTCTATACGATATCTACATAATACTTCTATACATTGCCCATATAATACTGCTATACAGTGCTCCCAAAATACTTATATACAGTATCTACATAACACTTCTATACAGTGCCCATATTATACTTCTATACAGTATCTACATCATACTTCTATACAGTGCCCATATAATACTTCTACACAGTGCCCATATAATATTTCTATACCGTGTCTACATAATAATTCTATACAGTGTCGACATAATACTTCTGTACATTGACCCAAAATACTTCTATACAGTATCTACATAATACTTCTATAAAGTGCTTATATAATACTTATATACAGTATCTACATAACACTTCTATACAGTGCCCATATTATACTTCTATACAGTATCTACATAATACTTCTATACAATATCTACATAATACTTCTATACAGTGCCCATATTATACTTCTATACAGTATCTACATACTTCTATACAGTGCTTATATAATACTTCTATACAGTATCTGCATTATACTTCTATACAGTGCTTATATAATACTTGTAATGACAGGGTAGAGAGACAGATAGGTGAGCCCTAATCTATCCACCACTCAGTCCCTGCCTACTTGCAACGACCCGTCCTAAGCGACGGGGTACAACTGGGCGACGGTCCCTACGCTCAGTAAGTGCAAGACAGACAAAACAGACAGGGGTACACAGAAGCAAGGGAAACAGGGCAGCTGCCCACGGAGACACCGTGAGCAAAAAGGGTGGTGAACGAACCGAGTCAAACCAGGAGAGAGCGAGGTACAAAACGCTGAGCAGGAGAGTGGTCAGAAAGCCAAGGTCAATAACAAGCAGAGGATGAGTAGTACAAGCAGCAGCAGCAGCAGCCAGGAAACAAGCAGAGCAGAATCACAGGCAAAGGAGGAACAGGAAAGGCAGATATAAATAGACAGTGGGCGGGAACTAGCTCCGTCTGGCCAGGCTGTGATAGGCTCTCCCACTCCTAAGCCTGCCATCCTGAGTGGTGGAAGATGGAGTCAGTCTCACAGACATAGGAGCAGGTGCAGACTGATTGCCCACGGGCGTCGACACAGAAGCTGTGTCTGGCAAATCCTTTACAGTACCCCCCTTTTATAAGGGGCCACTGGACCCTTTCTAGGTGGACCTGGTTTATTGGGGAAACGAAGGTGGAACCTCCTGAGTAATACCCCAGCATGAACATCCGGGGCGGGTACCCAAGTCCTCTCCTCAGGCCTGTATCCTCTCCAATGGACCAGGTACTGGAGGGAGCCTTGCACCATCCTGCTGTCCACAATCTTGGCTACCTCCAATTCTACCCCCTCAGGGGTGAGAACAGGGACCGGAGGTTTCCTCGAGGGAGCCAAGGACGGGGAGCAGCGTTTAAGGAGGGAGGCATGAAAGACGTTGTGCACTCGAAAAGACGGGGGCAACTCCAGTCGGAAGAAGACAAGGTTAAGGACTTCAATGACCTTGTACGGCCCTATAAACCGGGAGCAAATTTCTTAGACGGGACTTTAAGGCACAAATTTCTAGAAGATAGCCACACCAGATCCCCGACCACAAACAAGGGGTTAGCAGAACGTCTTCTATCTGCCTGAGTCTTTTGTATGCTCTGGGACCCCTCTAGGTTCTTCTGAACCTGGGCCCAGACTGTGCACAGTTCCTGATGAACGACATCTACCTCGGGATTGTTGGAACTACCAGGTGAAACGGAGGAGAACCGTGGATTAAACCCAAAATTACAGAAAAAGGGGGAGACCCCTGACGAGTTACTGACCCGGTTATTAAGGGAAAATTCGGCGAGGGGAATGAATGAGACCCAATCATATTGACAGTCAGAGATAAAACACCTTAAATATTGTTCTAGAGACTGATTAGTCCTCTCGGTTTGGCCATTAGTTTCAGGATGGAAAGCCGAGGAGAAGGACAGATCAATCTCCAACTTTTTACAGAAGGCTCTCCAAAACAATGAAACAAATTGTACCCCTCTGTCAGAAACAATATTGACAGGAACCCCATGGAGACGCAGGATGTGTTTGATAAACAAGGTAGCTAACGTCTTAGCATTGGGTAGTTTCTTGAGGGGCACAAAGTGGCACATCTTACTGAAGCGGTCTACTACAACCCACACCACCGACTTGCCTTGAGATGGAGGCAAATCGGTGATAAAATCCATGGAGATATGGGTCCAAGGTCTCTGGGGAATGGGCAAAGAACGTAGTAAGCCCGCTGGTCGGGACCTGGGAGTCTTGGACCTGGCACAAACCTCACAAGCGGCGATGTAGGCTTTAACGTCTTTAAAGGGAATGTGTTGCCAGCAAAACATGTATTTTTTTTTTAGTTAAACAGTTAGTGAGATAAAGCGGCTCATAACCACCCTTAAAGGTCGGATACCGACACAAAAATATACCTGGAGACTCCTGAAGTAGCCACAAAGCAGCAGGGATGGTGAGAGGAAGATCTAAACCGGCTGCCCCGGTTAAACTCACGTCCTTCTATCCCCCGGCGGGAAACTCACAAAATGGCGCCGGCCACACTCTGCAGGAAAACGCTCCGGTCCTAGGAGCTCCTATCCTCTCCCAGGCAGCACAGTGCACAGCAGGCAGTCCAAGTGTGGAAGGAACTTCAAGCACACCAGACAAGCTGTATGCACTGGATTTCAGGTCAGTCTCTCTCCCTCCTAGTCTGCCCAATCTGGGGAAATCTAGGGAAAGCAGCCCGTCTGAGGAATCAGCCATCACCTTATCTAATATGAGGAGTCTATTGTCAGAATTAAGGACATCCATGCAAAACGATTTCCAAACTGCCTTTACCACACTGTCTAAGGACATTAGAGATATTGGTGATCGCACAGCTCATCTTGAAACAAAAATGGATGAATTTTCCTCTGCTTTTAATACTTTAGTGGACGCTCAAAATGAGACAGATGAAGACATGCTAGCAGTAAAATTAAAATTGGCTGACTTGGAAGACCGCTCCAGAAGGAACAACATTCGTTTCCGCGGTATACCGGAATCCATCATGCCAGCGCAGCTCAGAGAGTTCCTGATTGATTATTTTTCTGCTTTAATCCCAGAGGCGGATCAAAGAGATTTGATGATTGATAGAGTACACAGATTGCCAAAACCCAAACATCTACCGCAAACAACGCCAAGAGATGTTCTGGCAAGAGTCCATTTTTATCAAACAAAAGAGGCCATCTTGAAGTCGGCGTTTAAAAATAACGACATCCCTGAGCGGTTTGTGGGCATCTCGTTGTACGCAGATTTATCACCAACCACGATGAATCGCAGAAGAGAATTTGCGCCTTTCACAAAGCATCTACGTGACCAAGAAATTCCCTATAAATGGGGTTACCCGGTCAAGCTCCTCATCACGAAAAATGGAGCCACCCATGTCCTTCACACACCCAAAGAAGCAGCGTCTCTTCTAGCAAAATGGTTTCCCGACTTTCAGCCTCGAGATCATCAAATGATGGCGAAAAAGAAACCACCGGTATTATCCCAGGAATGGACACAGGTTGGATCTCCTAAGAATCCCTGAATTCAATCTGATTGAATATAGAGGAGAATGACCCAGCAAGAATTTTGGACTCCCTGTTGAATCCAGAATAAGGAACTCACGGTGTTGTCTGATATCCTTTTTTTTTCTTTTTGATAATCTTATTGCTGCAGGTTGTACTGTGCCTTTAAATAACCATGTGGGCTAGGAAGGCACTTATGTTACACGTGTTGTGTCTCTTCCCCCCCCCCATGAGGCCAACTACCATTACAAGGAGTTGGCTAGATATATTTGAACATATTTTCATATGTGTTCTCAGGTTTTTATGTTACAAGGTATCACTACTGATTGATAAGAAAAATGCGTTATGTACATATAGTCTTTCTTGTTGGGGAATAACGGAGATGAGCGGTCCTCACTCACATAATATTACTCACGTAGGGGAGATATTTAGAGATCAGGTATGCTACAAGAGTACACAGTATCGATCTTTCTTAGGGTATAATGGTCTTTAAAATATCATCTTTGAATGTGAAGGGCCTTAATAGTCCATTCAAACGCTCGCTTATGTGGAAAGAGTGTAAAATGCTGAAATGTGATGTGTTATGTGCACAAGAGACACACCTCTTGGAGAAAGACATCCACAGGCTTAAAAATGCACAGTTCCCCCATATTTTTTGTACCCCAAACTCACGCAAGAAAAAGGGGACGTTGATTGCTATCAAAAATTCTGTGGCCTTTCAACTTATACAAGTAACTTATGATAAATGTGATAGGTTTGTAATCATACAGTGCCTCATTAACAATGAGAAATACACCTTGGTCTCACTATACGCTCCTAATAAGCATCAAGGCAGATTTCTCAAACGTCTACTTAAACGAATTGAGAATAATAAATTTGGTTCCCTAATACTATGTGGGGACTTCAATAAAGTACTGATTCCTCAATTAGACAAGAGTAGGAGCAAACCAAAAGAAAAAAACACAGATATCTATAACATTTTATTCAGGGGAAATCTCTATGACACATGGAGAACTTGTAATGCCTCAGAAAGAGATTATACTTTCTTCTCTCACCCCCACAAATGCTATTCTAGAATTGACTTTATTATTGCTGACCAATGGTTACTCCAGCGTGTGATCAACCCTAGCATCGGGACAATCACTTGGTCGGACCACGCCCCAGTCTCTATCTCTATTAATGAGCAATATAATCGAGTTCCCACCTCCCCCTGGCGCATAAACAACTCCTTACTAAACAAAGAGGAATACAATGCACAGATAAACAAAGCGTTGACTGACTTTTTCGAAACTAATAAACCGGATGACACGTCCACCTTTAACAACTGGTGTGCACACAAAGCAGTAATCAGAGGTCACCTTATCAAAATTGCGGCAACAGCAAAGAAAATAAGATTAGCTAAAACAGAAGAATTGTTGCTTAAAATTAAGAAATTAGAAGATCTTAATAAAAAGAGAACCACGAGAGGTCTAACAATCGAATTAAAACAATTAAGAACACAACTTCACCAATTGTTATATCACAAGTGTGAATACGCCCTGAGAAGGAGCAGAATGATCTATTACTGGCAGGGTAATAAGGCTGGGAAGATGTTAGCTAACAAATTTAAAAACAAAACATTGAAGGCTAAAATACCCTATATTTTTAAACCATCTGGGGATAAAATCTTAAACCCACAGGGGATAGCTGAAGCCTTTGCTGAATATTATGGTCATTTATACAATTTAAACAAAGATCCTCTCACCAAACAACCTACGCAGCAACTTATAGATGGCTTTCTAGATTCGGTCAATTTACCGTCGATCCCGAGTGATCAAATGACACTCCTTAATGCACAATTCACATTATCAGAGGTACAAAATGTCATTAAACAACTCAAGATTAATAAATCTCCCGGACCAGACGGTCTAACAAACGAATATTATAAACAGTTCTCTCAGATTATAGCCCCTCACCTAGTATCAATGTTCAATCAGGCCACTATTTCAGGTCGTTTTCCTAAAGAAATGCTACAAGCACTAATAATTACCCTCCCGAAACCAGGTAAATCTCCTGACAGACCCGAAAATTTTAGACCAATTTCTTTGCTAAATTGCGATTTGAAAATATATTCAAAAGTGTTGGCCAACAGGCTGGTCGATATCCTTTCTTCTCTAATCAATATTGATCAAGTAGGATTTATTAAAAATAGACAAACGGTAGATGGAACTAGAAGACTAATCAACATCCTTCACTATGCAGAAACGCATAACACCCCTTCTCTGCTCCTATCATTAGATGCAGAGAAGGCCTTTGATAGGATCCATTGGGGTTATCTATGGTCGGTTCTGGATAAAATAGGAATAGTGGGCCCGTTTGGGAAAGCCATTTTAGCTCTATACTCCGGTCCTTCCGCCTCCGTATACTCAGCCGGATTTTTATCCTCACGCTTTGACATTACAAATGGAACTAGACAGGGATGTCCCATGTCCCCTTTAATTTTTGCGCTTTTAATGGAACCTCTGGCTGAGAAAATAAGGTCTTCTAGTTCAATTTCTGGAATCACAATAGGGAAAAAGGAACACCGTATAGGTCTGTTCGCGGATGATGTAATAATAATATGCTCTTCCCCAACCACGTCCCTTCCAGAAATAAGTAAAGTTTTATCAGAATTTAGTAATGCGTCTTACTACAAAATAAACACTTCTAAGTCACAAATTCTGAATATGGGGCTTTCCCAGAAAATGGTAGCACAACTTAAAGCATCATTCCCCTTCAAATGGGTGGAAGACGCCCTGCCTTATCTAGGGGTTAATCTAACATTTCCAGTCTCAAAATTGTTTGACCAAAATTATATTCCTCTCCACAAGAAAATCATTGAGGACCTACATAACTATAAACACCACGGTGTTTCTTGGTTAGGTAGAATAGCTGCCATCAAAATGTTAACTCTTCCTAAGATTCTATACACTTTTAGGAATGTTCCCATATTTGTGACAAACGCTTTCATAAATAAACTGCAATCCATCTTAATGAGATTCGTATGGGGGAAAACCAAATCAAGAGTTAAAGCAGATATTCTTTACAGACCCATGCGTGAGGGGGGATTGGGATGCCCCACTCTATTACAATACTATAGAGCCGCTATATTTGACCAATTAAAATCGTTATGGTCACAGGATGCTTCCAAACATTGGGTTTCCATTGAATCATCTGTATTGGGAAGGCACTCATTAGCAATATCCCTATCTGCTTCCTCTTTATTTGGGAACCATATGAGGTCTACACATCCTACAATAAGGGCAATCACGGAGTTATGGCACCACCTAGTTATTAAACATAGCCTGTATTCTACGGATTATGAGAAGTCTAGCACTGCACTACTGATGGCTCTCATTCCAGATCTTGACATCTCTACTTGGATGGCTAATGGATTACTCCTCATGTCTGATTTATGGGAAAATGACATCCTGATACCCTTCCAAACTCTGGCCCAAATGTACAATATTCAGAAACATGACTTTTATAAATATCTACAAATTAGGCATGCACTGACATCCATACCCAAACCTCTCCCAACATCAGAATCCAAATTAAGCAAATGGTTAGCAAATAACTCATCCTCCAGAGGTAATATCTCCCAATGTTATAAATTTTTACTAAACTCCTTCCCAAATGACTTGCATATATACAAACAAAAGTGGGAACATGATCTTGAGGTCACTATATCTGAAGATCAATGGAACTCGGCCTTCTATGCTGTCTCATCGATCTCCAGATGTACTAATCATATTGAAACAGCCAGAAAACTCTTGTATAGATGGTACCTCACCCCGGAGAAACTTCATAAATTTTACGAAGAATCAAAAGAGTGTTGGAGATGTAGTAATACAGGCACTATGTTGCACATCTGGTGGAAGTGTCCACATATCCTGGAAGTGTGGAGAAAAATGGGTCGTTTTCTGTCAAATATATGTGGTTACCCAATTATCCTAGATGCCCCATTATGCTTGTTGGCAATTGGTGCCGACAAGTATGATCGCACTCACAGAGCAGTTATCCTACACACTATTATAGTGACTAGATTCAAAATAGCAAAATACTGGAAAACCAATAAAATCCCATCCTTGTCAGAAATTATTCAGGGAATAAACAACAACTGCTGGTTTGAATCTATGATCGCCTCTTCCTTAAATAAAAAAAGCTCATTTGATAACATGTGGGATGTTTGGACCTCCAGCCAGTATTGTAATGCGATACACTAGATTTATGGATATTCACACATACAAACCATATATTATTGTGCAAAAATACCATTGAGACTCCCTGATGTATTCCCTTACATATTGTTTTATTGTTCATAATGATTTATTGTACACAAAGCTATGATATTGTACTGATACCTTTGTTATGTTAAGTTATGTAAATTTATTTCTATTTTTACTATGTTAAGTTTTGTAAGTAAGCTTAGTTCCTGCTTACTTGTATGTTCGATTTGAAAAACTCAATAAAAACAAATGTGATAAAAAAAAAAAAAAACAGTTAGTGTATAGGTGATTAAACATTGTTCACATTTTTTTTATTTTTTTCACAAGTCAGGAAATATTATAAATTAGATTCTAAATTATAATATTTCCCAGTGCTGGTCACTAGATGGAGCTATTCCCAAAATTGCAGCATTGCATGTGGTAAAGCAACCACATTGCTTTTTGCTGCAAAATTGGGAAAAAAGCACTCGCTCTAGTGAGCTCTGAGAATCCCCCCCTCCTTTATCCTGGCTAGTGCCGGGATAAACGAGGGGATTGAATGGTCTAACCTCCTACACTGTGTGTCGCCATTTTTTGAGCTAACACACAGTGTAGTAGGTTTACATACAGTAGTAAACACACACAAACATGAACATACATAGAAATCTCTTACCTGCTCCTGCCGCCGCGGCTCCCTCCGGCCCGTCCGCTCCGTCTGCTGCCGCTGGTCCAAGTGCACAAGTCCGGAAGCCGCGACCGGAAGTAGTAATCTTACTGTCCGGCCGCGACTTCCGGTCCACAGGAAAATGGCGCCGGACAGCGCGCATTTCAAATTGGACTGTGTGGGAACGGCGCATGCGCCGTTCCCACACAGATGGCATACACAGAAGTGGATGGGACGGGCCCCGTTCGCAGTCCCTATGGGACTGTGGCTGCCGTATTCCATGTCTGTATATGTCGTTAATCGACACATACAGAAATGGAAAAAAAAATGGCAGCCCCCATAGGGAAGAAAAAGTGAAAAAATAGAAAAAAGTAACACAAACACACAAATAAATAAAAACGTTTTTAATAAAACACTAACATAAAACTGACATGAAAAAAAAATTTTTGGTGACACTGTTCCTTTAAAGGAACAGTGTCATCACAATTTTTTTTTTCATATGTTAAAGATGTTAGTGCTTTATTAAAAACGTTTATATTTATTTGTGTATTTGTGTTTTACTTTTTCTTATTTTTACACTTTTTCTTCCCTATGGGGGCTGCCATTTTTTGTTCCATTTCTGTATGTGTCGATTAACGACACATACAGACATGGAATACGGCAGCCACAGTCCCATAGGGACTGCGAACGGCTCCCGTCCCATCCACTTCTGTGTACGCCGTCTGTGTGGGAACTGCGCATGCGCCGCTACCACACAGTCCAATTTGAAATTGGCGCCGTCCGGCGCCATTTTCCTGTGGACCGGAAGTCGCGGCCGGACAGTAAGATTACTACTTCCGGTCGCGGCTTCCGGACTTGTGCACTTGGACCAGCGGCAGCAGACGGAGCGGACGGGCCGGAGGGAGCCGCGGCGGCAGGAGCAGGTAAGAGATTTCAATGTATGTTCGTGTTTGTGTACGTTTACTACTGTATGTAAACCTACTACACTGTGTGTTAGCTCAAAAAATGGCGACACACAGTGTAGGAGGTTAGACCGTTCAAACCCCTCGTTTATCCCGGCACTAGCCAGGATAAAGGAGGGGGGGGGATGCTGAGAGCTCACTAGAGCGAGGGCTTTTTACCCAATTTTGCAATGCTGCAATTTTGGGAATAGCTCCATCTCGTGACCAGCAATGGGAAATATTATAAATTAGAATCTAATTTATAATATTTCCTGACTCGTGAAAAAAAAAAAAAAAATTTGAACAATGTTTAATCACCTATACACTAAATGTTTAATTAAAAAAAACAAAACATGTTTTTCTGGCAACACATTCCCTTTAAGCAACCCAGGCCACCAGTAGTTTCTGGCAATGAGGTGCTTGGTACCCAGGATGCCTGGATGGCCAGATAGTGTAGAGTCATGATTTTCCCTAAGTACCCTTAGCCGGAGTTGCAGGGGAACAAACAGCTTGTTCTCAGGAGGTATCCCGGGAGCTGAACCTTGATCAGCCGCAATTTCGGAGACTAAATCAGAATCAATAGAGGAAATGATTATACTTGGAGGCAAAACACAAGCAGGATCCTCCTCCGAAGGAGGGCTGGCCATGAAGCTACGCGACAGTGCGTCAGCCTTAATATTTTTAGACCCAGCCCTATAGGTGACTAAAAAGTTGAATCGGGTAAAAAATAACGCCCATCGAGCTTGTCTCGGGTTTAGCCTCCGGGCAGATTCTAAGAAAGCCATATTCTTGTGGTCGGTAAGGACCGTTACCTGGTGCCTAGCCCCCTCCAGTAAGTGGCGCCACTCTTCAAATGCCCATTTAATGGCTAAGAGTTTGCGGTTGCCAATATCATAGTTACTCTCAGTGGGCGAAAACTTCCTGGAGAAGTAGGCACAGGGACGGAGATGGGTGAGGGACAGCACCCACTCCCACCTCAGAGGCGTCAACCTCCACGATGAATGGCTCCATTTGGTTGGGCTGAACAAACACTGGGGCCGAGATAAAGCACTTTTTAAGGACCTCAAAAGCCTGGACAGCCTCAGGAGGCCAGTGGAGGAGATCAGCACCTTTGCGAGTGAGATCCGTAAGAGGCTTAGCGATGACCGAGAAGTTAGCAATAAATCTCCTGTAATAATTAGCGAATCCCAGGAAGCACTGTAAAGCCTTCAGGGAGGCAGGTTGGACCCATTCCGCCACAGCCTGGACCTTGGCGGGGTCCATGCGGAATTCATGAGGAGTGAGGATTTGACCCAAAAATGGTATCTCTTGCACCCCAAACACACATTTTTCGGTCTTAGCAAACAGTTTGTTTTCCCGAAGGACCTGGAGCACCTTCCTGACATGCTCAATGTGGGAGGACCAGTCCTTGGAAAACACAAGTATGTCATCAAGGTACACTACAAGAAATACCCCCAGATAATCTCTTAAAATCTCATTTATGAAATTCTGGAAGACCGCGGGAGCATTACACAACCCAAAGGGCATGACGAGGTATTCAAAATGACCTTCGGGCGTGTTAAACGCAGTCTTCCACTCATCCCCCTCTTTGATGCGGATAAGGTTATAAGCCCCCCGTAGATCAAACTTAGAGAACCATTGGGCCCCCTGAACCTGATTGAAGAGATCAGGAATCAAAGGAAGGGGGTACTGGTTCCTTACAGTGACCTTATTCAAGTTCCGGTAGTCGATGCACGGCCTAAGACCACCATCCTTCTTCCCTACGAAGAAGAAGCCAGCACCTACCGGAGAAGTAGAGGGGCGAATGTAACCCTTGGCCAGGCATTCCTGGATATGCTCTCTCATGGCTTCACGTTCGGGACAAGAGAGATTGAATATCCTACCCTTAGGGAGCTTAGCTCCTGGTACCAAATCGATTGCGCAATCGTATTCTCTATGAGGAGGTAACACTTCGGAGGCCTCTTTAGAGAAAACATCAGCGAAGTCCTGAACAAACTCGGGTAGAGTGTTCACCTCCTCAGGGAGAGAAATAGAATTAACAGAAAAACATGACGTCATGCATACATTACCCCATTTGGTCAGCTCCCCAGTATTCCAGTTAACCGTGGGATTATGCAACTGCAACCAGGGAAGGCCTAAAACCAAATCGGACGATAATCCCTGCATCACCAGTACAGAGCACTGCTCCAAATGCATGGAGCCAACAAGGAGTTCAAAAACAGGGGTATGTTGTGTAAAATAACCATTAGCAAGAGGAGTGGAGTCGATACCCACTACCGGGACAGGTTTAGGCAAATCAATCAATGGCATAGCTAGAGACATAGCAAATTCCACAGACATAATATTAGCAGAAGACCCTGAATCCACGAAGGCACTGCCGGTAGCAGACCTACCACCAAAAGAGACCTGAAAGGGAAGCAAGATTTTATTAGGTTTCATCTTTACGGGAAATACCTGTGCGCCCAAGTGACCTCCCCGATGATCACTTAGGCACGGAAGTTCTTCCGGCTGCTTATTCTTACGCCTAGGACAGTTGTTCAGTTGATGCTTGTCATCCCCACAGTAGAAGAAGAGACCATTCTTCCTGCGGAACTCTCTACGTTGTTGGGGGGACATGGAGGCCCCGAGTTGCATAGGTTCATTAGAGTTTTCCGTGGAAGAATGAAGCAACGGAACCTCGGGAGCCATCATGGGGGAGTCAGAGGAGAAGGCACAAAAACTTTCAAGTCGTCGTTCCCTGAAACGTCGGTCAAGTCGTACCGCTAAAGCCATAACCTGATCAAGGGAGTCAGAAGAGGGATAGCTAACTAGCAGGTCTCTCAGGGCGTTCGACAGACCCAATCTAAACTGGCACCTCAAGGCAGGGTCATTCCACCGAGAAGCTACACACCACTTCCTAAAGTCAGAACAATACTCCTCTACAGGTCTCTTACCCTGACGTAAGGTCACCAGCTGACTCTCGGCAAAGGCAGTCTTGTCAGTCTCGTCATAAATGAGCCCGAGAGCAGAAAAGAAAAGATCAACGGAGGAAAGTTCAGGGGCGTCAGGAGCCAAGGAGAAGGCCCATTCTTGGGGCCCGTCCTGGAGCCGGGACATAATTATACCCACCCGCTGGCTCTCAGAACCTGAGGAGTGGGGCTTTAAGCGAAAATAGAGTCTACAACTCTCCCGAAAGGAGAGAAAAGTCTTCCGGTCCCCTGAGAACCGGTCAGGCAACTTGAGGTGGGGTTCAAGAGGTGAGGTGGGGGGCACTACCAGGGAAGCATCACGCAGATTGTCCCTCTGAGCCAGGACCTGGAGCTGTAGGGAAAGGCCCTGCATCTGCTGAGCCAGGGTCTCAAGGGGGTCCATAGATGTGTCAGGGACCAGGGTAGACTAGGTATATGGGCCTGTGATTATGTAATGACAGGGTAGGGAGACAGACAGGTGAGCCCTAATCTACCCACCACTCAGTCCCTGCCTACTTGCAACGACCCATCCTAAGCGACGGTGTACAACTGGGCGACGATCCCTACACTCAGTAAGTGCAAGACAGACAAAACAGATAAGGGTACACAGAAGCTAGGGAAACGGGGCAGCTGCCCACGGAGACACCGTGAGCAACAAGAGTGGTGTACGAGCCGAGTCAAACCAGGAGAGAGCGAGGTACAAAATGCTGAGCAGTATCTAGATAATACTTCTATATAGTGCTTATATAATACTTCTATACAGTGCTTACAAAATACTTCTATACTGTACCCATATAATACTTCTAAACAGTATCTACATAATACTTCTATACAGTGCCCATATAATACTTCTATACAGTATCTACAGAACACTTCTATACAATGCTTATATAATACTTTTATACAGTATCTACGGAATATTTCTATACAGTGCTTATTTATTACTTATATACAGTGCTTCTATAATACTTCTATACAGTGTCTACATAATACTTCTATACCGTACCCATACAATACTGCCATACAGTGCCCCCAAAATATTTCTATACAGTGCCCATATAATACTTCTATACAATGTTTACATAATAATTCTATAGAGTGCCTATATAATACTTCTATACAGTGCATACATTATACTTTTATACAGTGATAACATAATAGTGCTATACTGTGTCCATATAATACTTGCATATAATCTACAGTGCACATATAATACTTCTATACAGTGCCCATGAAGAACATCTATACAGTACCCACTTAATTCGTCTATACGGTTCTCATATTTTACTTCTATATAGTTCCCACATGATAGTTCTACAAAGTATCTATATAATACTTCTATAAAGTGCCCATATAATACTTCTATACAGTATCTACAGAATACTTCTATACAGTATCTACATAATACCTCTATACAGTAGCTACATAATACTTCTATACAGTGTCTACATAATACTTCTATACAGTGTCTACATAATACTTCTCTACATTGCTCATATAATACTGCTATACAGTGCCCCCAAATACTTCTATACAGTATCTACATAATACTTCTATACAGTGCCCATATTATACTTATATAGAGTATATATATAATACTTCTATACAGTGTTTGCATAATACTTCTATACATTGCCCATATAATACTGCTATACAGTGCCCCCAAAATACTTCTATAAAGTATCTACATAATACTTCTATACATTATCTACATAACACTTCTATACGGTGCCCATATTATACTTCTATACAGTATCTACATAATACTTCTATACAGTATCTACATCATACTTATATACAGTGCCCATATTATACTTCTATACAGTATCTAGATAATACTTCTATACAGTGATTATATAATACTTCTATACATTATCTACATAAAACTTCTATACAGTGCTTATATAATACTTCTATACAGTATCTGCATAATACTTCTATACAGTGCTTATATGATACTTCTATGCAGTGCCCCCAAAAAACTTCTATACAGTGCCCATATTATACTTCTATACCGTATCTAGATAATACTTCTATACAGTGCTTATATAATACTTATATACAGTATCTACATAATACTTATATACAGTGCTTCTATAATACTTCTATACAGTGTCTACATAATACTTCTATGCAGTGCCTATATAATACTGCTACACAGTGCCCCCAAAATATTTCTATACAGTGCCCATATAATACTTCTATACAATGTTTACATAATACTTCTATACAGTGCCCATATTATACTTCTATACAGTATCTACATAATACTTCTATACAGTATCTACATAATACTTCTATACAGTGCTTATATAATACTTCTATACAGTATCTGAATAATACTTCTATACAATGTTTATATGATACTTCTATGCAGTGGCCCAAAAAACGTCTATACAGTGTCTACATAATACTTCTATACAGTGCCCATACTATACTTCTATACAGTATACAGATAATACTTCTATACAGTGCTTATATAATACTTCTATACATTATCTACATAACACTTCTATACTGTGCTTATATAATACTTCTATACAGTATCTGCATAATACTTCTATACAGTGCTTATATGATACTTCTATGTAGTACCCATATAATACTGCTATACAGTGCCCGCAAAATATTTCTATACATTACCCATATAATACTGCTATACAATGTTTACATAATAATTCTATACAGTGCCCATATTATACTTCTATACAGTATCTACATAATACTTCTATACAGTGCTTATATAATGCTTCTATACATTATCTACATAAAACTTCTATACTGTGCTTATATAATACTTACACAGTATCTGCATAATACTTCTATACAGTGCTCATATGATACTTCTATGCAGTGCCCCCCAAAAACGTCTATACAGTGCCCATATTATACTTCTATACAGTGCTTATTTAATACCTATATACAGTGCTTCTATAATACTTCTATACAGTGTTTACATAATACTTCTATACATTGCCCATATAATACTGCTATACAGTGCCCCCAAAATACTTCTATAAAGTATCTACATAATACTTCTATACAGTATCTACATAACACTTCTATACAGTGCCCATATTATACTTCTATACAGTATCTACATAATACTTCTATACAGTGCCCATATTATACTTCTATACAGTATCTACATAATACTTCTATACAGTGCCCATATTATACTTCTATATAGTATCTACATAATACTTCTATACAGTGCCGATATTATACTTCTATATAGTATCTACATAATACTTCTATACAGTGCCCATATTATACTTCTATACAGTATCTACATAATACTTCTATACCGTATCTACATAATACTTCTATACAGTGCTTATATAATACTAATATACATTATCTACATAATACTTCTATACAGTGCTTATATAATACTTCTATACAGTATCTGCATAATACTTCTATACAGTATTTATGATACTTCTATGCAGTGCCCCCAAAAACTTCTATACAGTGCCCATATTATACTTCTATACAGTATCTAGATAATACTTATATACAGTGCTTATATAATACTTCTATACATTATCTACATAACACTTCTATACTGTGCTTATATAATACTTCTATACAGTATCCGCATAATACTTCTATACAGTGCTTATATACAGTGCTTATATGATACTTCTATGCAGTGCCCCCCAAAAAACTTCTATACAGTGCCTATATTATACATTATCTAGATAATACTTCTATACAGTGGTTCTATAATACTTCTATACAGTGTCTACATAATACTTCTATACAGTGCCCATATAATACTGCTACACAGTGCCCCCAAAATATTTCTATACAGTGCCCATATAATACTTCTATACAATGTTTACATAATATTTCTATACAGTGCCCATATAATACTTCTATACAGTGCATACATAATACTTTTATACACTGCCTACATAATAATGCTATAAAGTGTCCATATAATACTTACATAAATCTACAGTGCACACATAATACTTCTATACAGTGCTCATGAAGAACATCTATACAGTACCCACATAATACTTCTATACTGTTCCCATATTTTACTTCTATATAGTTCCAACATAATAGTTCTATACAGTATCTATAATACTTCTATAAAGTGCCCATATAATACTTCTATACAGTATCTACAGAATACTTCTATACAGTGCCTACATAATACTTCTATACAGTACCCACATAATACTTCTATATGGCTCCCATATGTTACTTCTATATAGTTCCCACATAATAGTTCTATACAGTATCTATATAATACTTCTATACAGTGCACACATAATACTTCTGAACAGTATCTACATAATACCTTTATACAGAATCGACATAATACTTCTATACAGTGTCTGCATAATACTTCTATACAGTGTCTACATAATATTTCTCTACATTGCCCATATAATACTGCTATACAGTGCCCTCAAAATACTTCTATACAGTGCTTATATAATACTCCTATACAGTGCCCCCCAAAATACTTCTATACAGTATCTACATAATACTTCTATACAGTGATTATATAATACTTCTATACAGTATCTATATAACACTTCTATACAGTGCCCATAATATACTTCTATACAGTATTTACATAATACTTCTATACAGTGCTTATATAATACTTCTATACAGTATCTACATAATACTTCTATACAGTATTTTCATAATACTTCTATACAGTATCTACATAATACTTCTATACAGTATCTACATAATACTTCTATGCAGTGCCCATATTATAGTTCTATACAGTATCTACATAATACTTCTATACAGTGTCTACATAATTCTTCTATATATTGCCCATAAAATACTGCTATACAGTGCCCCAAAAATACTTCTATACAGTATCTACATAATATTTATATATATAGTGCTTATATAATACTTCTATACAGTGCATATATAATACTTCTATACAGTGCTTATATAATATTTATATACAGTGCCCACAAAATACTTCTATACAGTGCTTATATAATACTTCTATATAGTATCTACATAATACTTCTATGCAGTGCTTATATAATACTTATATACAGTGTCTACATAATACTTCTATACAGTGTCTATATAATACTGCTATACAGTGCCCCCAAAATATTTCTAAACAGTGCCCATATAATACTTATATACATTACACACATAATACTTTTATACAGTGCCCATATAATACTGCTCTACAGTGCACACATAATACTTCTATAGAGTGGCAACATAATACTTCTATACAATGCACACACAATATTTTTATACAGTGCCCATATAATACTCCTATGTAGTGCACACATAATACTTATATACAGTACACACATAATACTTTTATATAGTGCCCATATAATACTTCTATACAGTGCACACATAATAATTATAAACAGTGCACACATAATACTTATATACCTTGCCCATATAATACTTCTATACAGTGCACACATAATAATTCTATACAGTGCACACATAATACTTCTATACAGTTCACACATAATACTTCTATACAGTGCAGACATAATACTTCTATACAGTTCACACCTAATACTTCTATACAGTTCACACATAATACTTCTATACAGTGCAGACATAATACTTCTATACAGTGCAGACATAATCTTCTATACAGTTCACACCTAATACTTCTATAGCGTGCAGACATAATACTTCTACAGAATTCACACATACTTCTATACAGTTCACACATAATACTTCTATACAGTGCACACATAATACTTCTATACAGTGCACACATAATACTTCTATACCTTGCCCATATAATACTTCTATAGAGTGCACACATAATAATTCTATACAGTGCACACATAATACTTTATACAGTGCCCAAATAAGACTTATATACAGTGCCAATATTATACTTCTATACAGTGCAGACATAATACTTCTATACAGTGCAGACATAATACTTCTATACAGTTCACACCTAATACTTCTATAGCATGCAGACATAATACTTCTATAGAATTCACACATACTTCTATACAGTGCACACATAATACTTCTATACAGTATCTACATAATACTTCTATACAGTGCACACATAATACTTCTATACAGTGCACACATAATACTTCTATAGCGTGCATACATAATACTTCTATACAGTGCACACATAATACTTCTATACAGTGCACACATAATACTTCTATACCTTGCCCATATAATACTTCTATAGAGTGCACACATAATAATTCTATACAGTGCACACATAATACTTTATACAGTGCCAATATTATACTTCTATACAGTGCACATATAATACTTCTATACAGTGCCTACATAATACTTCTATACAGTTCACACATAATACTTCTATACAGTGCAGACATAATACTTCTATACAGTGCAGACATAATACTTCTATACAGTTCACACCTAATACTTCTATAGATATGTATAGATCAGCAGCACAGGATAAATATTTCAAGAGGGTGCACGCCTCCTGGGTCACAGTCCGAGTAACCCCTCAGTCAAGATAAAGAAGAAATGGAGACAGCACTACCAAATTTTCAAAGTGAAGATCCTTTTATTCCACGGTGCAACGTTTCAGCTCAATACGAGCCTTTCTCAAGCATAATACTTCTATAGCATGCAGACATAATACTTCTATAGAATTCACACATACTTCTATACAGTGCACACATAATACTTCTATACAGTATCTACATAATACTTCTATACAGTGCACACATAATACTTCTATACAGTGCACACATAATACTTCTATAGCGTGCATACATAATACTTCAATACAGTGCACACATAATACTTCTATACAGTTCACACATAATACTTCTATAGCGTGCACACATAATACTTCTATACAGTGCACACATAATACTTCTATACAGTATCTACATAATACTTCTATAGCGTGCACACATAATACTTCTATGCAGTTCACACATAATACTTCTATACAGTATCTACATAATACTTCTATAGCGTGCACATATAATACTTCTATACAGTGCAGACATAATACTTCTATACAGTGCACACATAATACTTCTATGCAGTTCACACATAATACTTCTATACAGTATCTACATAATACTTCTATAGCGTGCACATATAATACTTCTATACAGTGCAGACATAATACTTCTATACAGTGCACACATAATACTTCTATACAGTGCACACATAATACTTCTATACAGTGCACACATAATACTTCTATGCAGTTCACACATAATACTTCTATGCAGTTCACACATAATACTTCTATACAGTATCTACATAATACTTCTATACAGTGCACACATAATACTTCTATGCAGTTCACACATAAAACTTCTATAGCGTGCACACATAATACTTCTATAGCGTGCACACATAATACTTCTATACAGTGCAGACATAATACTTCTATACAGTTCACACATAATACTTCTATACAGTGCAACATAATACTTCAATATGGTGCAACATAATACTTCTATACTTCTGCCGTTAGTAATACCGGCCAATAGGTGGCGTATCTGGGTCTCAGTGCTCTGGTGGAGATCTGGATGTCTTCCTCACATTCATGTGCTGCAGGCAACAATTCTGCATCAAAGAAAGTTCAAGAATTTTACTGCTCTCTGGTGCTGACTCCAGGAAAGCTGGATTATATGGCTACCATTATAGCACCCACAGGACTTCCTTTCAGAACTTTCCCAGCCTGAAAGGCAAATTCCCTCTCCTAGTATAGCCAGTGATTATCACCCAGCTTTCCCATAAACAGATAGAACTAAAAAACTACTGAATAGAATTTTTGGAGAACTACTCAAGAAATCTGGGGCAAAACTTGAAGATCTTGGGCCCCAGTGCAAAATCTATTACATGGCCCCTCGACTATCACATGTAATTTATTCTTCTCATATAAGGCAGAGGAACCTTTTTGGCCCCTTAGGCCCCAGGGCTCAAAATCTGTACCCCCTATAGAATACCTGCCAACCGTCCCGGATCCAGCGGGACAGTCCCGGATTCTAGATACATTTGAATCCAATGTTTAAGCAGGGAACCATCAGCTCCCTGCTCCAGCATTCAGCTATGGAGTCCCGGGCCAGAGCAGCGCAAGTTCTCTGGCGCGGGACTCCTGTCTTGGAAAATCCCTAAACGTCACTGTCCATATATGGACAATGACCTCAGTGGCTCCTACAGGCCAGAGCGTTGCCGATGCTGTGGCCAGGGATTCCGCTCCTGGAGTCACTGTCCATATAATCGTGGCGCTATTGGTGACCACAAGTGGGTGTGGTTTAATCCATAAGTGGCCACTGCAGTGGCTTATTGCCCCGTAAGGGTATGTTCACACAGGGCGAATCCAACCTAGAACCCGTAGAGAATTTCGGTTGAAAGAACGCACCTAATTATAGTGCAGATTTTTGGCCAGAATCTCCGCTGCGGAAAACCGTTTGAAAAAATCATCCCAGAAGGCCTGGAGAACGGAGGAACGTGTCGCTATGGCAGCACCAGGGGGTTACGTATAGACTTTTTAATTAAATTTATTTAAAAAGTTGTTGTTTTTCTGATTTGCGTTTTTTGCGGCGAAATGGCAGCTTTTCCGACACAAATATCGTGACATTTGCTATTCGTTGCGGCTTTTACCTCCCCATTGAATTCAATGGGGAAAACCTGCAACAAAAGTACAGCAATACCGCAGCATAAATTGACATACTGCGGATTAAAAACCTGCGCCGCCGGTCAATTTATGAACGTTTTCTCAGTGGAATTTTTCCGCAGCGTCTGGATAAGATTGTTTAAATCTCATCCACTTCGCTGCTACGTAATAGCCTGCAAATGAAATCCGTTGCGGAAAAACCGCAGCTCCTCCGTCAAGTGTAAACTTACCCTAAGAATGGCAAATCTGTCTGGTTACGTGTTTCCTCTATCACCAATTCTATAAAAGATGTAGAATCTGTAATGGCAGCCATACCGCTTGTCACCCAGCTTTCCCAGATACAGATAAACCGACGAAATATAATTTTTACGGAACAATTCAATGTCTTATATTTCCCGACTATTTCATTATTTTGTATTTTTTTTTCTTAGAGGACATGTTCATGACTTACGAATTGAGTCGACGCATTCTTTGATTCTCTTTCTCTTCTCCGCACTCTTCTGTACCAGGAAACTTCTCAGCTTTTCCATTGAATCCGCTCTCTCCCTCCCAGTTCCAAAGCTCCGTGCCTCCTCCTGCTGTCAGGATGCCTAGCGCAGCCTCCGTCGCCTCCCCTGGGACCTGTAGTCCTTTAGTAGCCACCTCCCAATATGTGAGACTAGGAATTCCAGCAAGCAGAACTACACCTCCCACAATCCTTTGCTGCTGGCTTCTCCCTAAGCACATTGATTGGCCTGTGGTCCTGAGGAATGATGTCATTACAAGACAGCAGAGAGAGAGAGAACTCCAGTGCATTCATTGTGCATGGAGCAGAGGACAAGACTTGCACTGCATTGACAATACAGCATTGTCCCTTTAAGCAGGACCCTACTTGTCACCCCATGACCTGCTGATCCCATCTTTACGCCCTATTCTTCTCGTGGTGTATGCATCCCACTCAAGGTGAGTCCTGCATGGCTTTGTCTTGCAGCATTTCGCATGCAATGATGCTGCTAAGTTGCCCTTGCCAGGCTTGTCATTCTGGACAGCGAGATGCCTGGCAACTTCCATGAGCCAGCTGCTGCTCTCTGCAATGCTGTGCCCGCCTCTGCTTGGTCATTAAAGGGGTATCGCTGCTTTTCCCTTTGCCTGGCGGAGAAATATTTGGCTGCAGGATCCCCGCCAGGCAGGAGGAGATCAGCATCTGGACATCCTTAAGGCTGTCATATTATTGGTGTAGCAATAGGCAGCTCTGTGGCACCCGCTGCTATGGCCAGGGGGTGTACTTACTTACTACTAGGCGGCATTTCACATGTCATGGAGTTAATACAGAATAGTTCAGTTTATAGAGGTTGGCGGAATTATGTTACGGGGCTGTATGTGGTAAATGATAGACTGGCGTCATTTCTTGTATTGGAATTAAAGGGGGACTCTACTCTCCACACACGGACTCCTCTAGGCCAGTCACTGAGCCGCATGTATAGTGGTAGTGGAAAATGTTGTTACATTGACTAGTGGGGTTCTGTTCACATTAGCGCCATGGCTTCCGTTTATGATGGAGCCATGATCGGGATGACGGATACGTTTTTGAATACCCCCAATGCTGATGGACCCCAATGGGCTCCGATATTTTTGGTACTGCAGACTGCGTTATTCCATACCAGAAATCTTGACAGACTGGCAATAACGCTGATGTGAACAGAGGCATATTCCTATTATTTACTATGGGTATTATGACTTATTTTTACTGTTATTACTATAAATATCATCATTATTATTATTATTATCATTTAGGATTTGGGCTCATTATTATTATTATTAGTGTAATTCTTTTTATTTTTTGATTATGATAATTTTTTCACTCATTAGCATTTTATATTTTTACGTGTTATTTTAAAAATATTATTATTATTATTATTTTGTCGACTATTTTTCTACTCAAAATTTTTCATTATTGTCATTATTATTGTTTTGATTCTTTTATTCATTATTTTCTACATTTTCATTATTTTACTCTTTGATTATCATTATTATTGTTACGATTATTTTTTATTTTTTGAATTTTCATTATATTTGTTTACTCTTTCTAAATTATTATTATTATTATTTAAAAATGTATTATTATTTTGACTGGTGATGTATGTTATTATCAGTTCTACTATTTTGGCTCATTATTATCTTTTATGGTATTATAAATATTATTATTATTTTCACTATTATTGTGACTCCTGGTGACTCTTTCTCTACAATGCCCTGCCTTTAGTTTTGGTCTTCTGACTTCTCAATGGCTTAAAGGGGTATTCCACTCTTAACAAATGACCTACTGACTGGGACCTACAAAAATTACAAGAATGAGTAAGGTCGAGGCAATTTCGGGGCTGCAGGGGGCCCCACGGCGGTTCCACTTTGACGAGACAACCCCTTTAAGAAATATTCCGCTATAAACACTCTGTATCGGTCTTCAGGGTTCCCAGTGCTTTTGACTTAAAGGGGCATTCCACCTTCAACATATGTGCTCAGACTAAACTCTTCTGACTTTCAGAGCTGATCTCAGGGGCCACAGCTGCAGGGGTTGTGGACACATGTGTTTACATACGGACGTAGTTGAGCTGAGATTGCTGTTTGGCACAGCTCATAGCGATTTTACATAGGATACAGGTAAACTTTCTGCATTAACATAACCAACCGTGTCAAAGTCAGTTTAGTAGCAAATTCAGCTCTGCTACATCTATATAGGATTCAGGAAACTCTGCAAAGTGATCTCTATGCATCCATTGTGTTTTCATGCAGATGCGGGAAGATAAACAAACTTTACCTTCCACCCCCCCCCCCCTCCCCTCCGCTACAGCAGTGGCCCCTGAGGTCTGAATTTTATTTTTATCCGAGTTTGCATTGAATAGTTTGAATCCTTTTTTTATATTCTGGAATAAGACATAAACTAGCCAGAAGGCCCGAACAGTAGACAGGACGTTCTGTGCTGCGGTTCTTATGGTTCCAGGAGTCCACATAATAGTCCACATATTGATAATAATAATTGCACCGAAATATATGTAGCAGAGTTTAATTTGTAGCTGCATGATTTCTGAGCTGTGACAACTCTGAGTTGAGGTAATATAGTAGGTTTACTTGCAGTCCTATGTAAAACCACAGATTACACAGTGATATCATGCTCATTCGAAGTTAAATTACAAACTCCTCTCTGCTGCATCTGACCTATTCGGTTGTGCTTGAACTTGATGTATTTCCTTGTGATGGTCTATGTAGTGACCATAATGAAATCCTATATGGAGTGAGGGGCACACAGCCTTCATCAGCAACATATGCTTTCCTTATTAGCAGACTGAATTTACTGAATGTGACCTCTCTAAAAGCCAAATTCCACTTTACAATTTTCACACTTCAAATCTACACAAAAAGTTGAGTAACTTTACAAATACTTTGCTTTATTGTTTTCGAGCCGATTTTGAGTTATTTCAGGTTGTCTTCTCCATTTATATTCAGAGTTTATTTCAAAGTTCAGCTGGTTGTCCTTGGAAACAGACAACAGTTAGGCTCCGCCCTGCTGTCAGAAATGTGACCTAGTAGCTTAAAAGTGGCCTGTTTGTAATAAATAGCTCTTATACGCCATACAATAAAAAGTTATGAGACCTAATGTCAAGTATAATTCAATTTTTCTTCCCTTTTGCGATCTGGAACATGGACTGAGGTAGCCGGAGGAGTAACATAAAACTCCTGGGCTCCGATGCAAAATCTAGACCAGGGTCCACCACCTACCATTTGCTATTAACAAGACTGGTTATTAGGCCCCTCAGGCCCCAGGTGTGACTGCTACGCCCATGGTAATAGCAGTAATGGGGGGACCCATAGCGTAATATACATATGTCCCCATACAATGCTGACCTTAAATAGTAGAGCATAGTGTGGTGACAGCTCCTCTTAACCCCTGTATCCGCTAATCCAGAAAATCTGCTAATCCGGCACTTAAGGGCAATATAATGTTGAATTTCACAAGACTAGGGGCAGAGAACCAATGAGAAAGTTCCTCGAAATTTGTGCTGGAGGTTTTCTACCAGGATAAGTGAGTTGTATAAACGCTTCTATGACCATTCAATAATCCAGAATATTTGATAATCCGGCAGCTATTGATTCTTGGCTGTACGAGATGTTTGCATGATGGTTTTGGTGCCTATTCTTGAGTGAACAGAGTCACATATTTGTCAGTATTTGGAATTTTTCCGTAGACGGCCCACAAAATCTGCAACCAATTAACCCCCTGGAGGATCTGTTGTTGATTAATCATCCTGTCCCCGGACATATGGTGGGAGGTCTTTATTTTAATAAACCTTGTAGTCCCCCCGAAAGTCACATTCCACAGAAATTGCAGGATCTGTATAGGACTGGCTACTTGTGTGTGTGATGCGTGATATTTTCTGCTCTATTCACATCTAAAGCTAAATTCAGAATCTGCCGGAGCGGTGCAAAGTGGGAGCTCAGGTGACAGTTATACAGTCAGAGCTCAGCTGCTAGGTCACATGTCTGACAGGGGTGGAGCTAAGCTGCTGTCTGTTTCCAAGGGCGACAAGCAGAACTATGTATATGAATGGAGAATAATAATATTCACATTAAAAAAGATTGTCCATTTGATGAGGAAGCAGTGGCACAATTGAAATATTAAGCCCTGCCCCGTTCCATCCTTGAACACCCCCAAAATTGCCAAGGAAAATCCCCTTTAATGCAAATTGAAACAAACCCCGCCCCTTTCGTAGCCCGGTTTCCTAGACAGTCCTGCAAAAATTGTGACTATTGTGAAGTATGACTGTTCAGACACCAGGCCTCATGAGTACAATCAATATAGATAAACCAATCAGATCACTGCTTTCATTTTCTAATCTGCATGGCAACAATTAAAGCCGGGATCTGATTGGTTGCCATTGGTAAAACCTCCACTTTTTGTCTCCACTCCATGCAAGTCAGTTGTGTTCTCCTTTAAAATGGCCGCCTCTATTGTGTACGAGAGTGCGCAGGCGTAAGCTATTCTGTGCAGTCTGGAGGATCCGGCCCGCGGGACATAACATGGACAGCCCATGGATTTTAATGGAACCCAGATAATGCTTCATTTCAGTCCATGGCATAGGGGAATTGTGGACTTGCCAGCAGCAGGGGACCCAGTTGATTATAGGGGGTCCTGACAACAAGACCCTCCTATAGAAAACAAAAATCCCAAGCGACCTTGCGCCAATCGCAAAAAAAAACCACAATGCTGTTAGAATTTTTTTTAAGTCATTGGAATACTTCTCACTGCTGAGGGTTTGTTCCAGTTATATCTAGTCTAGGAAACCTTCTGTCAGCTAAACAGCCTGGATTTCAGGCTGATATAATACATTGTAGAAAATGATCTTGTGCTGCTGCTGTCGGATCACATTTTCTACACTGATCCATTGTAACGAACACTCATCTTTGTGTAATATTAAATTCGTATCTGTTTTAACCCCCAGGATTTAAGCAAGATGGTTTACGTTCACTGACAGCAAGCAGTCATTTTGAAAAAAGTGACAACTTTAAGGGTACGAACACATACGGCGTGTTTAGGGCGGATACGGTGCGGCAAGCTGCGCAGCATATCCGCCCTGAACACCGCAGGGAATGCGGTCCAAAAAAAATCGCACTACATTGTGGTTGAATTTCCGCTACGTAAAGCAGCGCCGGAAAAAAAAAAAAAAGTTCATACTCATCCCCTCCCTCTTCTCTGCTCGCAGTCCGGCCTCCTGGGATGATGTTGCAGGCCATGTGACCCAGGAGGCCTCAGGGAACTCTGGGTAAGTATAAAAATTTTTTTTCTTACTTCCGATTTTTGCGGCGGAATCGCTGTGATTCCGCCGCAAATGTCGCAACACAGACCACTTTGTTGCGGTTGTAAGCACCTTATTGACTTCAATGGGAAAACTCGCAACAGAAAAGCTGCGATTACGCAACATTAATTGACATGCTGCTGTTGAAGTAACCGCACCGCAGGTCAATTTATGTGCGTTTTTTTCGGCTGACTTTTTCCGCAGTGCGGGGACGAGATTTATTAAAATCTCACCCACATTGCTGCTACTGTAATACGCTGCGGATTGCAATTAATCCGGAAACTCCGCAGTGTTTACGCCGTGTGTGTTCCTACCCTAAAGGGGGTTTCTGTCTCTTTAAAAATGATGCCTTATCCTTAGGATAGGATATTAGATCGGCGGGGGTCTGACGTTTGGTACCCCTACCGTTTAGCAGTTTGAAAGGGCCACGTCGCTTTGGCGAATAGATAGGCCGTCAGTTTTAAAGAACGGGATAACTCCTCATACCAAAGTGTCGGAATTAGCTCGGTTACTAAAATAGTTGCCCCCCTCCCCCCCACTGTTTAATATCGTAATATAGTCTTGGAGGAATTTTAATGTAACGGCTTTCAGCAAATCACAAGATAATGTTATTATAAACAGGATTTCTTGCCAAGACATGTGGGGGACACTCAGGATCTAGAAACGTGCGGCACCTCCCTGTATATAACGTTCATGAATGTAAGAGATACAGCAAGAAAGTTCATTTTTATATTCATTCTGTTGCGTCGTGGACAGAAAAAACTATGTTAATCTGGTATATTCAGCGTCAGGCAGGAAAATGCACTTACCGTATACAAGTGATCAAAAAATATAACTTGAAAGGGTCATCCCTTTAAGACAACCCCTGTCCATATGCCCTATTAAGCCATATGGTCCTGAGGACCCCCCCCCTCTATAAGCAAGAGTGTAAAGCCGCTGCAAAGATCGGCTCACGCTTTGGAAGACGTGGTATGACTATGTAATATATGGTTGCCTGTGCATTTGAATAGACTGGATGTAATACCACATTCCTCCTGCAGTGGCCGCTGCAGGAAAAATGTGCAGCCACCTGCAAGCTCCTCAGGAAATAACAGCTAGTAGCGATCAGCTGATTGCTGGTCAATCCTCATTTAGGGAAGGAGTTGTTAAACCCCTTAAGCCATTCACATGGCTTATTTTCGGCCATTTTTTGGGCCAAAAATAGCCGAAAAATCTGAAGCAGAACGCCTCCAAACATCTGCCAATTGATTTCAATGGGAAATACGGCGTTTTGTTCTGACGCCTACGAAAAAGAAGTGCATGTCACTTCTTGAGCCGTTTTTCATTGATTCTATAGAAAAACAGCTCAAAAAACGCCACGAAAAACGTGAGTTAGCTTAAAAAACGGCTGTGTTTTCCCTTAAACAGCTCCGTATTTTCAGACGTATTTTGGTAACCGTGTGAACATACCCCTACTGTGCAGAGAGCACTTCTTGCTCTATCACTGTGAGCTGTTTTCTTCGTGCGTCAGCCAGTTATGCCCATAACAAAATATCGAAATTACAGCAGCCATTTTTAACATCTATAGAGTTATATTTCTGTCACAAGGTCATAAAAATGCATAGACCCTGCTATCTCCTCCCCCTTTTTGTGACTCCCCCTTTTAGGTTTTACACATTGAATGCATTGCTGGATCTATTGTATCCTGTGAGGGGAAAAAACGAGAAAAATCGGATTATTCTTTCTCACCAAAACCAGTGGAGGGAAAGCAGAAGCGTCGCATAAGACATGGGGTCAGGGTGGCAATTATAGTCAAATTTCATTCAAGACGAGCAGTTACATATTATGAGTTTACTTGAGACGCCGGTCACATGACCTAAGTAATGTAAAGTTCCCGTCCAAACTGTTTCCTGCTTTCTAATTGTAGATCCTCAGGAAACTCCTCAGCAAAGTTCTGATTAGTGGATGTTTTAGTGGCAAAACGCAGACGACAATAATCCGACCTCAGGAAACTTGTGGTAAACCGAAGGAGAAGATGACACGTGAGGTGTCGAACCCGTGTCCTGAAGCCAAGAAAACCAAAATCTGCTTTACTTAAAGATTGCTGAAAAAGAAGTAAATTCCAAAATCCTTCTTTAGGCCCCATGCACACGACCGTAAAAACCGTCCGTAAACACGGTCCGCCATTACTGACCCATTTACTTCTATTGTCCACGGACACCTTCCCGTTTATTTACGGGAAGGTGTCCAGGCCGTAGAAAGCCGCCGCAAAAGATAGGACATGTCCTATCTTTTTCTTTTTACGGACCGTGCTCCCATACTTTGTATGGGAGCACGGGCCGAAAATGCGCGTGGCTGTCCGCAGCGCCAGTGCCTGCAATTATGGGCCGTGATTACGGGCACAGCCGCGTGCATGGGGCCTTATCCATCTCACACTCACAGAGGTCTGGGAAGCTGTGATATGAGATGTTAGTTGAGCCTACCTCCCAACTTTGAAGTATTGTAAAGAGGGACAACTGATGCGGCGGTAAACTATTTTTTCCGTTATGCCACACCTCTAACCCCGCCCAATCCACGTCCATACACACCCAGTTCAGCTCACACAGTATCATGCTCCCATAGTACCCCCATAGCTGCCCCCTCCTACAGTATAATGCCCCATAGTGCCCGCACACAATATAATGCCCCCATAGAGACCCCACGCATAATATAATCCCCCATAGTGCCCCCACACAGTATAATGCCCCCACAGTGACCTCCACATGGTATAATGCCCCCATAGAGTATAATGCCTTATAGTGCTTGCCACACAGTATAATGCCCCCATAGTGCCCCAACACAGTATAATGCCCCATTGTGCTCCCCACACTGTATAATGCCCCATAGTGCCCCCCCTACAGTATAATGCCCCATAGTGCCTCTCACACAGTATAATGCGACCATAGTTGCACAGGTCACAGTATAATGCCCGAATAGCTGCCCCCACCCAATATAATGCCCCTATAGCTGCCCCCACACAGTATAATGCTCCATAGTGCATTATAATAATAAAATATAATAAAATAAATGATCACCCAACCCAGTTCTCACAAAGATTGGAGGAGATGCCTCTGCAGGTCTCCTCCGGGCTGTGCTCTGTGTGGCTCGGTGCAACTGGCGCGACTGCATTGTGCCTGTCTGTGCCAAGCTGCTCACGGCAGGCGTAACATAGTGAATCGCGGAGCAGCGAGCTGACGGCCACCCGGGATAGCGGGACACCGCTTGGAATCCGGTACTGTCCCGCTAGATGCGGGACTGTTTAGAGGTATGGTTGAGGTCCTCGGGGAGTAGATCTGATTAAGCTGTCCTTCTGCCTGCTTAGACATGGAGGGAACACTGGGGTCACTGGCTTAGGGCTCATGCACGCAATCATATTTTTCTTCAGTATCCTATCCGTTTTTGCGGATAGCATACTGAACCATTCATTTCTATAGGGCCATGCACACATCCGTATTTTATGCGGATCCATGTGTCGTTTCCGCAAATCATAGGACAGGTCCTAGTCTTGACCGTATTTGTGGTCAGTCTCGCTACTTCTAGTCTATTGGTCTGCAAAAAATACGGACAGCATACGGAAGACATCCATTTGCGGTCTGTATGCTATGGATCCAGTGGGTTGGGACAAGAATAGTGACAATTTCCTCGGATCGTAAAACACGGGTGACACACGGATAGAATCCTAAATACAATCACTAGGATCTGTATTTTGTGGTGCGAAAAACGAAACGGTTGTGTGCATGAGCCCTCAGAGACAAGGGTGTACATACCATTAATGCAGACCATACAGTTGCATGGGGCCCTTGGATAGACGGGCCAAGCATTAGTTGGTCCCATTACCTTTGCTATGTGGTGGCAAGGGAGTGGAGATTTGGTCCAAATGAGAGGGCATAAAGGGGAAAATAAACACCAGGCCCTTGTGTCCTGAGTTGCAAAACCTGATACTATAATTGGAGGCCCATTTTGATCTTTACTATGGGGTCCCCTCTTTTCTATTCACGCCACTGCTTAGAGAGCTTGTTCAGTAGAAGAGATGACATCAGAAGACAAAATCATGTCAAAAACACTATGGTAAACGTAGCCTAACCTTAGGACACAAGTAAACCCATTTCACATCGCCCTCATACTGCGGCAATTTAGGGTGTGCAGAACCCGGACCCCCAAAGTTCCACTAGGCCAAACGTCAGAACACAATAAGACAATGTTCTGTCAAGAATCTTTAATTCTCTTGCCTTTTGTTTCCGTGGGATTTGCTTAGTGTCTTCGAGGAGGGTGAGATCACCCACTATATATGGGAAAGCTGTGACAGCCACTTTGCTAAAATAAAGGGACAGTCGCAGTGCCCCCAGATATAGTAACAGCTGCAGTGCTCCACATAATAGCAGTCAGTGTCCTCAAATATTGTGACAGCCACAGTGCACCCAGATATAGTGACAGCTGAAGTGAACCCAGATATAGTGACAGCCGCAGTGCCCCCAATATAGTGACAGTCAGTGTCCTCAAATATTGTGACAGCCACAGTGCACGCAGATATAGTGACAGCTGAAGTGCACCCAGATATAGTGACAGCCGCAGTACCCCCAATATAGTGACAGCCAGTGTCCGAAAATACAGTGACAGCCACAGTGCACCCAGAGATGCAGTGTCCCAGATAATGACAGCCAGTGTCCTCAAATACAGTGACAGCCGCAGTGTCCCCAGATATGACAGCCAGTGTCCTCAAGTACAGTGACAACCGCAGTGCACCTAAATATAGTGACAGCTGCAGTGCCCCTAATATAGTGACAGCCAGTGTCTTTAAATATTGTGACAGCCACAGAGCACCCAGATATAGTGAAAGCTGCAGTCCCCCAGATATGACAGCCAGTGTCCTCAAATACAGAGACATCTAAAGTGCACCCAGATATAGTGACAGCTGCAGTGCCCCCAATATAGTGACTGCCGCAGTGCCCCTGATGTACTTACAGCCAGTGTCCTTAAATATTGTGATAGCCATAGTGCACCGAGATATAATGGCAGCTGCAGTACCCCAGATAATGATAGCCAGTGTCCTCAAATACAGTGACAGCAGCAGTGCACCCAGATCTAGTGACTGCCGCAGTGCCCCCAATATAGACAGCCAGTGTCCTCAAGTATTGACAGCCACAATGCCCCCAGATTTAGTGACAGTCGCAGTGCCCCCAGATATAGTGACAGCTACAGTGCCCCCAAACATAGTGACAACCAGTGTCCTCAAATAGTGACCGCCACAGTGCCCCTAGATATAGTGACAGCCGCAGTGCCCCCAGATAATGACAGCCACTGTCCTCAAATAGCGTGATAGCCACAGTGCCCCCAGATAAAGTGACAGCTACAGAGCCCCCAGATATGACAACCAGTGTTGCCAAAAGCAGTGACAGCATCAGTGCCGCCAGATATAGTGACAACCTGCCGAATTAGGTTTCGGTGGGATGATAAGATGAAAACCCACTAGGCTGAAAAAAGAGCAACAGTAAAATTTGGCAGGTGACCCGCACACCTGGCAACCCTGCCTGCAGTGTAGCAAGAGAATCTGAAGGCATTGGGTGGAAGTGCCCATGTGACAGCATCAATACATTGTATATTAGGGATGTAAACTGTGACCAGGCTCTGCTCCAATGCAGACGAGAGATCTGACAACATAAAACCATCTCCACTGAAAAAAACGAAAAAAAAAACAACCAGCATGTAAACATGGCGGACCAAAAAGGCATGAAACGCGTGTCACACACAGCAATATGTTCCGATCAGCTAGACAGTAATCTTCTGAGTTTTTCCGTTAGAACCGCTTTGTTATTTGTCAGATGTCTTGTACTTTGCAGTGTCAGATTTATGAAGTTGAGCAGATGACAGCACGGATCTAAGAGATGTGATGTAAGAAGCCGTAGCTGAGCTTGTTGCGTCCCGCCAGTTTGCGATGTAACCTGCCTGCGTTTTATGTATAATTAAGCGATATAATGTGATGTAGACGCGTTTTAAAGCTCTGCAGGACGCACGGCACTGACTATAGGCTTTGAAGAGCGCTCTGTGATTTCTAAAAAGGCCTCAGATCCATCCTGGGGAATATGAATAATTTTCTTCATATCGGGTCAGGTATAGACAGCTTTACCTTCAGTCCTCACATTGATGTTGCATGGGGGGAAACCAGGGGACCCAAGGATGCTCCTATGGGCCCAGATTCTGATGCAATTATGGGGTTTGTCCAACCACAACAGATCCCATGAGGTCCAGGGGTATTGGTACACGGTTGGACTGGCCCTCTAGAAGGCTCAAGGATCCTCTAGGGAGCCCAGGTTTTGACGTTATATTAGGGCCTGTCCAGCAACAATAGGGCCCATGAGGTCTGGTAGTAGTCATACACAGTTGGACTGGCCCTCTGACCCAAGGATCCTCTGGGGAGCCCAAGTTCTGATGTGATAATGAGGCCTGTCCAGCCACAAAAGGTCCAGCTATAGTTGTACTTGGGTAGACTGGCCCTCCAGAAGCCCTAAGGATCCTCTAGGGAGCCCAGGCTCTGATGTGATAATGGGGCCTGTCCAACCACAACAGGGTCCATGAGGTCTAGTTGTAGTCAGACACAGTTGGACTGGTCCTCTAACTCAAGGATCCTCTGTGTAATCCAGTTTCTGATGTAATAATGGGGTCCATCCAGTCACAAAAGGGCTCATGAGTTCTAGCAGTAGTCATGCAGTAGTTATTCTTGTACATAGGGGGCAGTATTATAGTAGTTATATTCTTGTATATAGGAGGCAGTATTATAGTAGTTATATTCTTGTATATAGGGGGCAGTATTATAGTAGTTATATTCTTGTATATAGGGGCAGTATTATAGTAGTTATATTCTTGTATATAGGAGGCAGTATTATAGTAGTTATATTCTTGTATATAGGGGCAGTATTATAGTAGTTATATTCTTGTATATAGGGGCAGTATTATAGTAGTTATATTCTTGTATATAGGGAGCAGTATTATAGTAGTTATATTCTTGTATATAGGGGCAGTATTATAGTAGTTATATTCTTGTATATAGGGGCAGTATTATAGTATTTATATTCTTGCATATAGGGGGCAGTATTATAGTAGTTATATTCTTGTATATAGTGGCAGTATTATAGTAGTTTATATTCTTGTATATAGGGGCAGTATTATAGTAGTTATATTCTTGTATATAGGGAGCAGTATTATAGTAGTTATATTCTTGTATATAGGGAGCAGTATTATAGTAGTTATATTCTTGTATATAGGGGCAGTATTATAGTAGTTATATTCTTGCATATAGGGGGCAGTATTATAGTAGTTATATTCTTGTATATAGTGGCAGTATTATAGTAGTTATATTCTTGTATATAGGGGCAGTATTATAGTAGTTATATTCTTGTATATAGGGGCCGTTTTATAGTAGTTATATTCTTGTATCTAGGAGGCAGTATTATAGGAGTTATATTCTTGTATATAGGGGGCAGTATTATAGTAGTTATATTCTTGTATATAGGAGCAGTATTATAGTAGTTATATTCTTGTATATAGAGGGCAGTATTATAGTAGTTATATTCTTGTATATAGAGGGCAGTATTATAGTAGTTATATTCTTGTATATAGGGGCAGTATTATATTAGTTATATTCTTGTATATAGGGGCAGTATTATAGTAAATACATTCTTGTATATAGGGGGCGGTACTATGGTAGTTATATTCTTGTATATAGGGGGCAGTATTATAGTAAATACATTCTTGTACATAGGGGGCAGTATTATAGTAGTTATATTCTTGTATATAGGGGCAGTATTATAGTAGTTATATTCTTGTATATAGGGGGCAGTACTATAGTAGTTATATTCTTGTATATAGGGGCAGTATTATAGTAGTTATATTCTTGTATATAGTGGCAGTATTATAGTAGTTATATTCTTGTATATAGGGCCAGTATTATAGTCGTTATATTCTTGTATATAGGGGGCAGTATTATAGTAGTTATATTCTTGTATATAGGGGGCAGTATTATAGTGGTTATATTCTTGTATATAGGGGAGCAATATTATAGTAGTTATATTCTTGTATATAGGAGCAGTATTATAGTAGTTATATTCTTGTATATAGAGGGCAGTATTATAGTAGTTATATTCTTGTATATAGGGGCAGTATTATAATAGTTATATTCTTGTATATAGAGGGCAGTATTATAGTAGTTATATTCTTGTATATAGGGGGCAGTATTATAGTAGTTATATTCTTGTATATAGCGGCAGTATCATAGTAATTATATTCTTGTATATGGGGGCAGTATTATAGTAGTTATATTCTTGTATATAGGGGCAGTATTCTAGTAGTTATATTCTTGTATATAGGAGGCAGTATTATAGTAGTTATATTCTTGTATATAGGAGCAGTATTATAGTAGTTATATTCTTGTATATAGGGGGCAGTATTATAGTAGTTATATTCTTGTATATAGGAGCAGTATTATAGTAGTTATATTCTTGTATATAGGGGACAGTATTATAGTAGTTATATTCTTGTATATAGAGGCAGTATTATAGTAGTTATATTCTTGTATATAGGAGGCAGTATTATAGTAGTTATATTCTTGTATATAGGGGGCAGTATTATAGTAGTTATATTCTTGTATATAGGAGCAGTATTATAGTAGTTATATTCTTGTATATAGAAGCAGTATTATAGTAGTTATATTCTTGTATATAGGGGGCAGTATTATAGTAGTTATATTCTTGTATATAGGAGCAGTATTATAGTAGTTATATTCTTGTATATAGGGGCAGTATTATAGTAGTTATATTCTTGTATATAGGGGGCAGTATTATAGTAGTTATATTCTTGTATATAGGAGCAGTATTATAGTAGTTATATTCTTGTATATAGGGGCAGTATTATAGTAGTTATATTCTTGTATATAGGGGCAGTATTATAGTAGTTATATTCTTGTATATAGGGGGCAGTATTATGGTAGTTATATTCTTGTATATAGGGGCAGTATTATAGTAGTTATATTCTTGTATATAGGGGGCAGTATTATAGTAGTTATATTCTTGTATATAGGGGCAGTATTATAGTAGTTATATTCTTGTATATAGGGGGCAGTATTATGGTAGTTATATTCTTGTATATAGGGGCAGTATTATAGTAGTTATATTCTTGTATATAGGGGGCAGTATTATAGTAGTTATATTCTTGTATATAGGAGCAGTATTATAGTAGTTATATTCTTGTATATAGGGGCAGTATTATAGTAGTTATTTTCTTGTATATAGGGGGCAGTATTATAGTAGTTATATTCTTGTATATAGGAGCAGTATTATAGTAGTTATATTCTTGTATATAGGGGCAGTATTATAGTAGTTATATTCTTGTATATAGGGGCAGTATTATAGTAGTTATATTCTTGTATATAGGGGGCAGTATTATAGTAGTTATTGTCTTATATTCTATTATTAATCCATAGTAATCTATTAAGTAAAACCTAATTTTTAAGACGTCTTTACCATGCAATTCAGGAAAGATTACAAGCCTACTGATATAAATGTCACTGGTGACTGAAGTTGTCCTCAAAGGCAAGGAGCAAGTGGCCTCTTATGTCAGACAATATTGAATTGAGTTATAATTGATAACTGGCTGTTTATTCGTCTTCCCCTGAGGCTCATACAGTAGAAGGACTGAAATAGTCTTATCAAGGCTTCTGGGAATGTAATTCAGGAACGTGTGTTTCTGCTTGGGGTGGTACATTGCGCCACTTCATGGGTCAGTGATGGGGGTTGGAGGGAAATGTTCCTATTACTGTTGATTTACAGGACTGTATAAACAGCGACTACAGGCAACGTTCTTCTCATACAAAGACTTCCTAAGTTCCTTCCCCTTCTACTGGTACAAAATACAAGAAATAACTCTGTATCTTCACCGTGTTCCCTCATCAAGTCTTTACTTTTAAGTGATATTTATTTATTCTGTTTTTCTTATACAGAGCTCTAAATTCCCAGAATAGCCATAGGTCTAAATTCTGTCTGCAGCCACCACTAGGGGGAGCTTAGTGCATACAGTGTTATTATTGAGTTCAGTATATAAATTATATATAAAAGCTCCCAAGCTCCCCCTGGTGGTGACTGAAGGCAGCCAGAAATTAATTATTCAACTATCATTGAATTGAGGTTTGACCACTAGAGAAATAGAAGGAAATTAATCCACATAGAATTTTGAATAGAATTTAGCTTAAACAGAAAATAAATATTGGTCAATGGTAGACATTCACTTTAAGGTTTTACCCCAACTCTGATATAGTTTTTTTTTTAACCTGGCCACCATTTAGATCCGATTTTCTGTTTTAAATGATTGCTCCACTCACAATACATAATGTAGCTTCGGTGGCCGATGAGCGCCGGCATCTCTCTCCTACCGGCGGCCAGCGGTCTGTTCATCCTCACCAGCGTCTCCCTTCCCAGGGACACTGGCCCGTTCTGCTCTCTGCCTCCTTTCCTTTACTGTGCCCAAAGGACGTGTGCTTGTATTCGTGATGTTTCTTAAAGGGCCAGCATGCGCACCAGTAAAAGTATCCCCAGCATATCCCTGCCCACTCAGGGCTTTATAAGTGGGCCTGCTCCTTGCCCCAGTGCCTGAGCAAAGTTGGACAAACCTTGTGTTTTCCTGCCGAAGGTTCCGTATCCTATCGGTATCCTGTATCCTGAGTCTGTTATCTGTTGGTATCCTGTACCCTGTGGGTGCTTCAAGTAATTTGGCACCAGTGTGCTTCCAGTAATCTCGCATCGGTGTGCTTCCAGTAATCTGGCACCAGTATGCTTCCAGTAACCCGGTGCCAACCTGTGTTCTGCTACCACCCAGGTACCATATGCCTGTGTCTGCCTAGTTTCTGTATGGCCAGCAGCTACTCCGCCGGGACCACCTCAAGAGGTAACGACACGGCAGTCTTCCCGCAGCGAAGACCAGATCCCTGTAGAGGGGTTAAATTGGAAGCTCAGGAAAGCTGCTTAGACAAAGCCCTTAGAGGTGGCCCTACACCAATCCGGCGGAATACCTAAGTGGGTCCACAAACCTGCTGGTCGTTACACATACATATTTGTACAGCCGTATAAAATTTATATTAAGAATTAACCAGATTTACTATGCTAGAACTTATTATATTATTACTGTACTGATACTAAGTTGCAGCCTGTATTATATGACAGAGCTGTACTCACAATTCTGCAGTTTGTAATTGGAAAAAGTCAACAAGCTTGTTATTAGACACACCCTTAACAGCCTAGCTGAGCTCCTATAATAAATGTGGTGGCTTTTAGTTAGTTGTTCCTTTACATTACTGTAAGGTGCCTGATGTAAATATAAAAACGTTTTACAATATAAATCACCAAAACAAGCTCTGTGCAGACACTGAACAAGCAGGGTTTGCTGGAAGAAATTAAGCTATGAAGCCTGTAGAATTGTGAATGCAGCTCCAAAGTATAATTTAAGCTGTAACTCAGGATCAGTACAGGATAAGTAATGTAATGTATGTACACAGTGACTCCACCAGCAGAATAGTGAGTGCAACTCTGGAGTATAATACAGGATGTAACTCAGGATCAGGATAAGTAATGTAATGTATGTAAACAGTGACTCCACCAGCAGAATAGTGAGTGCAGCTCTGGAGTATAATACAGGATGTAACTCAGGATCAGTACAGGATAAGTAATGTAATGTATGTACACAGTGACTCCACCAGCTGAATAGTGAGTGCAGCTCTGGAGTATAATACAGGATGTAACTCAGGATCAGTACAGGATAAGTAATGTAATGTATGTACACAGTGACCCAACATTATATATAGATAAATTCTATGTTGAGACTAGTATACAGAGGTAAACATGTGCTGTACATTTGATAGGCTTCCGTGTTTCAGTAGCGTAGTAAACATCTGATCCAGTTATGTAAAGACTTTTTCTTCTGTGAATTGTTATAATAAAATTTTATCGACTCTTTATGTGTTTACATGCAGTACAACCGGTGGAGCATATGTTCTAAATATAAATGGAGCCGCTTCCTGGATAAGTGAGAAAACACATGGAGGGGATGGAGTGACAGGTGGACTATGCCAGGAGGTGGCTGTGATCCTGATCATACACTGATTTATGACACTTCTATATAATAGATATAAATCCTTGAGCCATCATTATTTATTATCAACATGTGGCATTATTATTCGGATACCATACTGTATCATTTTATAACTAGGCAGTGTATGGTATGGTTACTTTTGCACTGTATGACAGTATACCATATTGGAGAGGCCGCTGGGGCCAACAGAGGGCACCAAACAGGGCACCATCCAAAATAGGCCAATCCTTTGTGCTGGAGAAGGTATCAAAGTCATATGCATCAGTGTCTGGATCGAATCGTTCGAAAACAGCCGTCATACCCCCAGATAATTGGCTGGGAAGGATTTGGCGTTTACCGGTTTTCTCTCTGGAATGGTCCGTATTGTTGAAATATCTGAAAATACAGAGAATTAATTATCTCCTCCAAGCTTTAGAGTCATATCCAGTCAAGCCAAAAAAAAAAAGTTTAATCGAGGCCCTAAAATCCTCTAGGTGACTAGGGGTGATAGTAACCTCCACCTTCTAAAGGATAATCCTGCTGCGTTCTTTGTGTCTCTCCTCCTCCATTCTCTTAATCGTTACTACTCTGACTAATTGCTTAATTAGATCTTCCTCAGAAGGTTGTGAATAATAAATCCAGATTCAAAATCCATCTTTGGCAGGCGGACTCATGTGGGGCGCAGTTATTGGCAGGAAGGTTTTTTTTTTTGCGGAGTTCTTTCTCAGTGATAATAATGGAACAGAAGGAAGAGGAGGGACGGAAAATGTATCCTAGAAACCGTGCGCACATCATTCCAAGAAAACATAATGGCTGATTCGTCAAGGCAATGATATTTCTAGTAAAAGGAGGGGAATCCCAGTATGTAAGATCAGAAATCTATGTCCAAATTCTAAGAGGAAAGAAGGGTGATATATACTGAGGGATTGCTCCATACAAGTTTCTACTGTTGTCTAGTGTGGGCAGAAAATGGGGTCCAGCGATGTTAAATTTTTCTGCCATGATGATATCCCACATCTCAGTATTCATAAGACTAAACAATACTCCTATCTGTTCAGTTTCATTTTTCTCCATAGGGGGCAGTATTATAGTAGTTATATTCTTGTATATAGGGGGCAGTATTATAGTAGTTATATTCTTGTATATAGGGGGCAGTATTATAGTAGTTATATTCTTGTATATAGGGGCAGTATTATAGTAGTTATATTCTTGTATATAGGGGCAGTATTATAGTAGTTATATTCTTGTATATAGGGGCAGTATTATAGTAGTTATAATCTTGTATATAGGGGAAGTATTATAGTAGCTATATTCTTGTATATAGGGGGCAGTATTATAGTAGTTATATTCCTGTATATAGGGGGCAGTATTATAGTAGTTATATTCTTGTATATAGGAGGCAGTATTATAGTAGTTATATTCTTGTATATAGGGGCAGTATTATAGTAGTTATATTCTTGTATATAGGGGGCAGTATTATAGTAGTTATATTCCTGTATATAGGGAGCAGTATTATAGTAGTTATATTCTTGTACATAGGGGGCAGTATTATAGTAGTTATATTCTTGTATATAAGGGGCAGTATTATAGTAGTTATATTCTTGTATATAGGGGACAGTATTATAGTGGTTATATTCTTGTATATATGGGACAGTATTATAGTAGTTATATTCTTGTATATAGGGGCAGTATTATAGTAGTTATATTCTTGTATATAGGGGCAGTATTATAGTAGTTATATTCTTGTATATAAAGAGCAGTATTATATTAGTTACATTCTTGTATATAGGAGCAGTATTATAGTAGTTATATTCTTGTATATAGGGGCAGTGTTATAGTAGTTATATTCTTGTATATAGGGGCAGTATTATAGTAGTTATATTCTTGTATATAGGAGGCAGTATTATAGTAGTTATATTCTTGTATATAGGGGGCAGTATTATAGTAGTTATATTCTTGTACATAGGGGCAGTTTTATTGTTGTTATATTCTTGTATATATAGGAGGCAGTATTATAGTAGTTATATTCTTGTATATAGGCGCAGTATTATAGTAGTTATATTCTTGTATATAGGGGCAGTATTATAGTAGTTATATTCTTGTATATAGGGAGCAGTATTATAGTAGATATATTCTTGTATATAGGGGCAGTATTATAGTAGTTCTGTTCTTGTATATAGGGGCAGTATTATAGTAGTTATATTCTTGTATATAGAAGACAGTATTATAGTAGTTATATTCTCGTATATAGGGGGCAGTATTATAGTAGTTATATTCTTGTATATAGGGGCAGTATTATAGTAGTTATATTCTTGTATATAGGGGCAGTATTATAGTAGTTATATTCTTGTATATAAAGAGCAGTATTATATTACTTACATTCTTGTATATAGGAGCAGTATTATAGTAGTTATATTCTTGTATATAGGGGCAGTATTATAGTAGTTATATTCTTGTATATAGGAGCAGTATTATAGTAGTTATATTCTTGTATATAGGGGCAGTATTATAGTAGTTATATTCCTGTATATAGGGGCAGTATTATAGAAGTTATAGTCTTGTATATAGGGGGCAGTATTATAGTAGTTATATTCTTGTACATAGGGGCAGTATTATAGTAGTTATATTCTTGTATATAGGAGGCAGTATTATAGTAGTTATATTCTTGTATATAGGAGGCAGTTTTATAGTTGTTATATTCTTGTATATAGGAGGCAGTATTATAGTAGTTATATTCTTGTATATAGGAGCTGTATTATAGTAGTTATATTCTTGTATATAGGGGGCAGTATTATAGTAGTTATATTCTTGTACATAGGGGCAGTTTTATAGTTGTTATATTCTTGTATATAGGAGGCAGTATTATAGTAGTTATATTCTTGTATATAGGAGCAGTATTATAGTAGTTATATTCTTGTATATAGGGGGCAGTATTATAGTAGTTGTTATATTCTTGTATATAGGGGGCAGTATTATAGTAGTTATATTCTTGTATATAGGAGCAGTATTATAGTAGTTATATTCTTGTATATAGGAGCAGTATTATAGTAGTTATATTTTTGTATATAGGAGTAGTATTATAGTAGTTATATTTTTGTATATAGGAGCAGTATTATAGTAGTTATATTCTTGTATATAGGAGCAGTATTATAGTAGTTATATTCTTGTATATAGGAGCAGTATTATAGTAGTTATATTCTTGTATATAGGAGGCAGTTTTATAGTAGTATATTCTTGTATATAGGAGCTGTATTATAGTAGTTATATTCTTGTATATAGGGGGCAGTATTATAGTAGTTATATTCTTGTATATAGGAGCAGTATTATAGTAGTTATATTCTTGTATATAGGGGAAGTATTATAGTAGTTATATTCTTGTATATAGGGGGCAGTATTATAGTAGCTATATTCTTGTATATAGGGAGCAGTATTATAGTAGTTATATTCCTGTATATAGGGAGCAGTATTATAGTAGTTATATTCTTGTACATAGGGGGCAGTATTATAGTAGTTATATTCTTGTATATAAGGGGCAGTATTATAGTAGTTATATTCTTGTATATAGGGGACAGTATTATAGTGGTTATATTCTTGTATATATGGGACAGTATTATAGTAGTTATATTCTTGTATATAGGGGCAGTATTATAGTAGTTATATTCTTGTATATAGGGGCAGTATTATAGTAGTTATATTCTTGTATATAAAGAGCAGTATTATATTAGTTACATTCTTGTATATAGGAGCAGTATTATAGTAGTTATATTCTTGTATATAGGGGCAGTGTTATAGTAGTTATATTCTTGTATATAGGGGCAGTATTATAGTAGTTATATTCTTGTATATAGGAGGCAGTATTATAGTAGTTATATTCTTGTATATAGGGGGCAGTATTATAGTAGTTATATTCTTGTACATAGGGGCAGTTTTATTGTTGTTATATTCTTGTATATAGGAGCAGTATTATAGTAGTTATATTCTTGTATATAGGAGCAGTATTATAGTAGTTATATTCTTGTATATAGGAGGCAGTTTTATAGTAGTATATTCTTGTATATAGGAGCTGTATTATAGTAGTTATATTCTTGTATATAGGGGGCAGTATTATAGTAGTTATATTCTTGTATATAGGAGCAGTATTATAGTAGTTATATTCTTGTATATAGGGGGCAGTATTATAGTAGTTATATTCTTGTATATAGGGAGCAGTATTATAGTAGATATATTGTTGTATATAGGAGCAGTATTATAGTAGTTATATTCTTGTGTATTGGGGCAGTATTATAGTAGTTATATTCTTGTATATAGAGGCAGTATTATAGTAGTTATATTCTTGTATATAGGAGTAGTATTATAGTAGTTATATTCTTGTATATAGGGAGCAGTATTATAGTAGTTATATTCTTGTATATAGGAGCAGTATTATTGTAGTTATATTCTTGTATATAGGAGCAGTATTATAGTAGTTCTATTCTTGTATATAGGGGCAGTATTATAGTAGTTATATTCTTGTATATAGGGGCAGTATTATAGTAGTTATATTCTTGTATATAGGAGCAGTATTATAGTAGTTATATTCTTGTATATAGGAGCAGTATGATAGTAGTTATATTCTTGTATATAGGGGCAGTATTATAGTAGTTATATTCTTGTATATAGGAGCAGTATTATAGTACTTATATTCTTGTATATAGGAGGCAGTATTATAGTAGTTATATTCTTGTATATAGGAGCAGTATGATAGTAGTTATATTCTTGTATATAGGGGCAGTATTATAGTAGTTATATTCTTGTATATAGGGGCAGTATTATAGTAGTTATATTCTTGTATATAGAGGACAGTATTATAGTAGTTATATTCTTGTATATAGGAGCAGTATTATAGTACTTATATTCTTGTATATAGGAGGCAGTATTATAGTAGTTATATTCTTGTATATAGGAGCAGTATGATAGTAGTTATATTCTTGTATATAGGGGCAGTATTATAGTAGTTATATTCTTGTATATAGGGGCAGTATTATAATAGTTATATTCTTGTATATAGGAGCAGTATTATAGTAGTTATATTCTTGTATATAGGGGCAGTATTATAGTAGTTATATTCTTGTATATAGGAGGCAGTATTATAGTAGTTATATTCTTGTATATAGGGGGCAGTATTATAGTAGTTATATTCTTGTACATAGGGGCAGTTTTATTGTTATATTCTTGTATATATAGGAGGCAGTATTATAGTAGTTATATTCTTGTATATAGGCGCAGTATTATAGTAGTTATATTCTTGTATATAGGGGCAGTATTATAGTAGTTATATTCTTGTATATAGGAGGCAGTATTATAGTAGTTATATTCTTGTATATAGGAGCAGTATGATAGTAGTTATATTCTTGTATATAGGGGCAGTATTATAGTAGTTATATTCTTGTATATAGGAGCAGTATTATAGTACTTATATTCTTGTATATAGGGGGCAGTATTATAGTAGTTATATTCTTGTATATAGGGGGCAGTATTATAGTAGTTATATTCTTGTATATAGGGGGCAGTATTATAGTAGTTATATTGTTGTATATAGGGGCAGTATTATAGTAGTTATATTCTTGTATATAGGAGCAGTATTATAGTAGTTATATTCTTGTATATAGGAGCAGTATTATAGTAGTTATATTCTTGTATATAGAGGGCAGTATTATAGTAGTTATATTCTTGCATATAGGGGCAGTATTATAGTAGTTATATTCTTGTATATAGGAGCAGTATTATAGTAATATTCTTGTATATAGGAGCAGTATTATAGTAGTTATATTCTTGTATATAGGGGCAGTATTATAGCAGTTATATTCTTGTATATAGGAGCAGTATTATAGTAATATTCTTGTATATAGGAGCAGTATTATAGTAGTTATATTCTTGTATATAGGAGCAGTATTATAGTAATATTCTTATATATAGGAGCAGTATTATAGTACTTATATTCTTGTATATAGGGGGCAGTATTATAGTAGTTATATTCTTGTATATAGGGGGCAGTATTATAGTAGTTATATTCTTGTATATAGGGGGCAGTATTATAGTAGTTATATTCTTGTATATAGGGGGCAGTATTATAGTAGTTATATTCTTGTATATAGGAGCAGTATTATAGTAGTTATATTCTTGTATATAGGAGCAGTATTATAGTAGTTATATTCTTGTATATAGAGGGCAGTATTATAGTAGTTATATTCTTGTATATAGGGGCAGTATTATAGTAGTTATATTCTTGTATATAGGAGCAGTATTATAGTAATATTTTTGTATATAGGAGCAGTATTATAGTAGTTATATTCTTGTATATAGAGGCAGTATTATAGTAGTTATATTCTTGTATATAGGAGCAGTATTATAGTAGTTATATTCTTGTATATAGAGGCAGTATTATAGTAGTTATATTCTTGTATATAGGAGCAGTGTTATAGTAGTTATATTCTTGTATATAGGGAGCGGTATTATAGTAGTTATATTCTTGTATATAGGAGCAGTATTATAGTAGTTATATTCTTGTATATAGGAGCAGTATTATAGTAGTTATATTCTTGTATATAGGGGCAGTATTATAGTAGTTATATTCTTGTATATAGGAGCAGTATTATAGTAATATTCTTGTATATAGGAGCAGTATTATAGTAGTTATATTCTTGTATATAGGGGCAGTTTTAAAGTAGTTTTATTGTTGGACATTGCAAATTAGTAAAAAATAAATATATGTTGTTTGTTAGGAATTTTCCTAAATAAGGTTGACAACCATTTTTTGTGGGGCATAAAAGTGCTTAGAGCAGTTGTCACATTCCTTCCCCCACTCCTTGTGAAAATCGATACAAAATTCATTACTCAGCAGAGAAGAACAATGAGCTCAGGAGAAAGTTTGTTGTACCAAAAAGTATGGTCATGTTATTCGATCTTTTCCTCCAAATAATGATTTTGTATTTTTGTGTTTAATGAAGTTCTTGATGTAAAACTTCACATAAATAATTCACTTTTTTATGTGTTGTGAGTTTACATTTACTGACTAGTGTTCTTGTCAAACTGTGGGACAGGCAGTGTTATCAGAATCCCAGCCTTTGTAGAATAGGAAATTACCATACTGATCTTACACGTAAGGTTTCATCACCTCCAGACCCCAAGGGGCCAAACATTGTCCTGACATTCCGGAAATGTGTCATTCCCCAGCATCCCCCCTGAGAACGCTCCTTTTGAAGTTGTGAGTGACACATTTATCCGCATTCACATATGTAGCCAAGATGTTCTCAGTGATTATTTCGATGTCCTACATATTACAGCGGCAAAGACCTCAAAATGCCATCATTCCAATATCTTTTTGGACTGTCTATCCACTCACAATGCAGGGACTGAAATTATTTCTCCAAGTAAATTTTACCAGATCGTAGAAAAATCCTGATGATTAAAAATCTGTGTTGTTCCATATGGAAATTTACCGGCTTAGTGACCTATAGAATTTTTAACCCCTAAATGACCAGTGTGTTTTTCTGATTTATTGTTTGTTTTTTTTGTACAATTTCTAGAGTAATTTTTTCTTTGTTTTATTAGGTGTAAATTCAGCAAAAAAAATTAATATTTTTTTAATTTAAATTTTGCTCATTTTTAATTTCTTAACTTCATACCGAAAAAATTGTTAAAATGGGTTATTGAGGGTTTATTTTTCCTTTTTATAATATGTCCCCCCAAAACTTTTTCTGTATTCTTTTTACAATGTAGTTTTCCATTTTAAGGGCATGCCCACACGTGGCGGATCTGCCCAAAATGTGCAGTAAATTGATGCGGACTAGCTGCTGCGGACTGCGGTAAAAGTACTTCCCTTCTCTGTATCAGTGCAGGATAGAGAGAAGGGCCAGCACTTTCCCTAGTGAAAGTAAACAAATTTCATACTTACCGGCCGTTGTCTTGGTGACGCGTCCCTCTTTCGGCATCCAGCCCGACCTCCCTGGATGACGCGCCAGTCCATGTGACCGCTGCAGCCTGTTATTAGCCTGTGATTGGCTGCAGCCGTCACTTAGACTGAAACGTCATCCTGGGAAGCCGGACTGGAGACAGAAGCAGGGAGTTCTCGGTAAGTATGAACTTCTATTTTTTTGACAGGTTGCTGTATATTGGGATCGGTAGTCACTGTCCAGGGGGCAGAAACAGTTACTGCCGATCGCTTAACTCTTTCAGCACCCTGGACAGTGACTATTTACTGACGTCTCCTAGCAACGCTCCCGTAATTCCGGGAGCCCCATTGACTTCCTCAGTCTGGCTGTAGACCTAGAAATACATAGGTCCAGCCAGAATGAAGAAATGTCATGTCAAAAAAGCAAGACGCATCCGCAGCACACATAACATGTGCATGACAGCTGCGGACTTCATTGCGGAATTTAGAATCTCCATTGAAGTCAATGGAGAAATTCCGCCATGAGTCCGCCACAACTCCGCAACATCCATTGCATGCTGCGGACACCAAATTCCGCACCGCAGCCTATGCTCCGCAGCGGAATTTTACGCATCGTCTAAACGAACACTGCTAAATTAAAGTGGAAGTCAATGGAGAAACGGCTCCGCTGCGGATTAACGCTGCGGAGTGTCCGCTGCGGAATTCAAGAGGAATTCCGCCACGTGTGGCTTTGCCCTAAAGCTTCCTTAACACAGTTTTTTTCGTGGGGTTTGTTTGGCTTGAAAAAAACGCTTTTATGTTTTTCTACAAGCGTTTTTTGGGTGACATTTTTTTATTCAGACACTTTTTACCATGCGTTTTCTTTCAACCGTCATCCAAGTCCTATAGAGAAGCCTATGGGGAAATGCCTGAAAAAAAGGTCATATCTATAGCATGCTGCATTTTGAAAAAAAAAATGCAAAATGACCCAAAAGAAGAGGAAAAAAAGCTGTAAAAAAACACCAGAAAAATAAGCAGCGTTTTTTCCTAAAAACGCTATGTATAAAACCACCTGAACTGGCGCATCCATATTTGAAAATCAGCCCTCTTTGCTGACGACATCAATCACAGGCCGAGCTGCAAAAATCACCTGGCGATCACGTGTCTGTGCCTGGTACTGCAGCTTAGCCCCATTCACTTACATGTGCACCGTGGACCCTTCATCATGCTGATTGGTGGGGAGTCGGACCCTTACCTATCATACATCGCTGACCTATCCTAAGGGTAATAAATCAACAGGAAAAAAGCAGTGTAGCATCGGGTAACGGCGCCAGGCTCGGGAGGACAAGGAACGAGTTCGCAGGTAAATGATTAAGGTAATCTTTTATTTGAAGGACGACGCGTTTCTGGACCGGACTGGTCCCTTCGTCAGGTCAGTTACAATGTTTGCGCCTGTAGGGTGCTAATATATGCAGTAAAAAAACCGGGAAAGAACCGGTGCAGAGCAGTTGATTTCTCACGTTTAAAATCCCCAAAAAGCCGTTGCGGGGATGAAACCCTCCATATGGCTTAAAATGAACGCCAAATTTATATAAAACAATACACGTCATCCACATTCATATACAATTAGTCATCGGAATATTTCAAACTCTTAGGATATAATTTATTCTAGAGTTAGGCTGGATTCACACGAGTTTGTTATGTCCGTAATGGACGGAACGTATTTCGGCCGCAAATCCCGGACCGAACACAGTGCAGGGAGCCGGGCTCCTAGAATCATAGTGATGTACGATGCTAGGAGTCCCTGCCTCGCTGCAGGACAACTGTCCCGTACTGTAATCATGTTTTGAGTATGGGACAGTATTTCCACGGAGAGGCAGGGACTCCTAGCGTCGTACATAACTATGATGCTTGGAGCCCGGCTCCCTGCACTGTGTTCGGTCCGGGACTTGCGGCTGAAATACGTTCCGTCCTTTACGGACCGAACATGCTCGTGTGAATCCAGCCTTACTGTAAATACTCCCTCATGTTGGTAGTGGAGGTGTCTGGATACGCTATGTTTCAAAAAAATTATTATTGGTGTTCGATCTGTGTTTATTGATTCTTATTCTGAGTGGCTGTATGGTTCTAGTGTAGGCCGCATGTACATTCCAATAGGTATATGACGTAATTAGAGGCGCAGTTCATAAATTCTTTAATTGGGAAGTTTTCTTTTGTGTTGTTGCAAGTTGATGTGGTTTTTCTGTGACTTATGGTGTCACAACATTGGCACCTAGCTGAGTTGCATCTATAGGAGCCTACTATTTTTGGCATGAAATTTGTGTCAGTTTTAGTGGTGTTTTCTTTTAGTCGGCTTGGTGCGACCATATTTTTTATACTGCGCCCTTTTCTGTATGTGAAACCTGGTCTCACAGGTATGATGGTTTTTAGGACCGGGTCACTACGTAAAATGTTCCAATGCTTTTACAGTATGGTCTTCAGTGTGTTGTGGCCAGTATTGAAATCACTGATGAAATTATGTTTGCGCCTGGTTATTTGTCCTAAGGGTAATCCCTATACATAGTGCTCCAGGCAGCGCCATATTACGGATGTATTTTTCCTAGAAGATCTGTAATATGGTGTTTGATAGAATGTGACTCAGAGGCATATGGAGAAACAAAGACTTCCATGGGCACTGTATTACTACAAAGACTTCTATGGGCACTGTATTACTACAAAGACTTCCATGGGCACTGTATTACTACAAAGACTTCTATGGGCACTGTATTACTACAAAGACTTCCATGGGCACTGTATTACTACAAAGACTTCCATGGGCACTGTATTACTACAAAGACTTTCATGGGTACTGTATTACTACAAAAACTTCTATGGACACTGTATTACTACAAAGACTTCCATGGGTACTGTATTACTACAAAGACTTCCATGGGCACTGTATTACTACAAAGACTTCAGTGGGAACTGTATTACTACAAAGACTTCCATGGGCACTGTATTACTACAAAGACTTCCATGGGCACTGTATTACTACAAAGACTTCCATGGGCACTGTATTACTACAAAGACTTCCATGGGCACTGTATTACTACAAAGACTTCCGTGGGCACTGTATTACTACAAAGACTTCCATGGGCACTGTATTACTACAAAGACTTCTATGGGCACTGTATTACTACAAAGACTTCCGTGGGCACTGTATTACTACAAAGACTTCCGTGGGCACTGTATTACTACAAAGACTTCCGTGGGCACTGTATTACTACAAAGACTTCCGTGGGCACTGTAGTACTACAAAGACTTCTGTTGGCACTGTAGTACTACAAAGACTTCCATGGGCACAGTATTACTACAAAGACTTCTATGGGTACTGTATTACTACTAATACTTCCATGGGCACTGTATTACTACAAAGACTTCTATGGGCACTGTATTACTACAAAGCCTTCCATGGGCACTGTATTACTCGGAAGTTGTATGGATCCATAATATGGTTATGTGTATGATGCCTACCACTCGGACCAATACAAGCAGAGCTCAATGAGTGCTGTGGATGTTGCAAAGGAAAACACAGACGGCGTAATAAACCGCCACCTCTTGGCCATAGCACCTGTTGATATATATTTTTTTTCAGTTAAATATCAGACCATGAAGATCTGCATCGCCTTAGTTTATATGTTGCGTCTGGATTTTTTTTTTTTGCCTTTTTGTCAAGGTCACATGGTCAAGCAAATAGCAATGTGCCAAAAATCATTAGCATCTGTGTGACCGCTCCGCGTCGTAACGATTTTCAGAACTGCTTTCTAGCCCATCACATTACAGCAGGCGGCCGCTATGCTGCTATTAACCCAGATATTCAAAAACTTGACATGCAACCATCAATAATCCCGGCTCAAGATTCTCACTTACTGACAATCAGCGGATTAAAGACATACACTTTGGAAATGGGAAACAGGTTCAGGGTTAAGCAGCTTGCCTGCGCAATTTTTGGGGATGCTACAGTGCCCCTATATTAGTGTCAACCACAGCGCCCCATTTGTCCTCTAATTTAGAGTCCCATTTGAAGAATCCTCATAACATCGCCGGCAATGGTGCTCCATAACTATAACAACCACAGTGCACCCAAAAGGGAGACCGACACAATTCTCTACTAATAGTCAGTCACAGTGTCCCCATAGCAGAGCCAGACACAATGCTTCACTAACAGTCAGCCAAAGTGGCCCAATAACAGTAACAGTGCCTCCATAATAGAGCTTACCACAGTGCCCGCATAACCGAGCTAACCGCAGTGTCCCAGAAAAGTGGCTGCTACTTTACGCTCATAACCCAGCCATCCACATTCATTTACAACAGAACCAGCCAAAGTGCACCCCCAACAGGGTAAGACATATTGCCCCATATCAGAGATAACCACCATGTCAACATTTAGAGTCATAGAGCCCTCATTACCGTTCTAGCTACAGTGTCCCCATAACAGTCGAAACCACAATGCCCCTATAATAGAGCTACCCACAGAGTCCCAATAGTAGAGTCAGCAACAGGGCCATGTAACATTGACAGCCACAGTGCCCCCATAAAAATTAAAACCATAGTGCACCTGTAACAGCCCCACCCCTGGTGTCCCTATAACAGGGGTAGCCATAAATCCCTTCCTAAGAGGGACAGCCAAAGTGCCTAAAAACTGAGCAAATGACAGTGCCAGCCACAAAGCCCCACAACAGAGCCAGCCACAGCACATTCATAAGTCATCCACAGAGCCTCCATAACAGGGAAAACCATAGTGCCCCATAACTGTGCCATCCACAGTGCCCCCGTAACAGTGACATAGTAATACACTTACCTTCCCTCGCCTATATAAGAAGCCCTTGTTTTTTTCCCTTTAACTTCCACACGGACCTGAGTGAGCGGATAGCTCTGTATATATTGTCTTGGCATCTAATGTCCTGTAGCTAATGACTTCCAGATGTCCCTACGTGACTTTTTGTCTTACTGTCTCTGGAGCGGCTGCTGTTCTGCTTCGTTATTTGCTGCAAATTGGGACAATATTGTATTTAAATTACTTTCTACTTTCCCCCTCCCCCAGCCGTAGTGTACCCCTCAGACTGTGATATTTCTCTAGCAACCCTTTGACTTCTTGTCTGAGTGACCGCAGTTTCGCTACAAGGAGTTAAATGTACTGAAGGGGTCAGCAGAATTAGTATCTGCTATACAGTAGACTGCCTCTCCATGCTGCACAGACTTGTTTAGGTTCCTCCCAACTAGAAACATTGTAAGTTGTGTGTTATCGTTGTACCGAAAAAGACGTATGCTAGAGATATTTTATTACAAACGAAGACATACTTTAAGAGGAGTGAAATCTTAAGACTGTATTGCACGTAATGGAGGAGAATGTAAAAAGTTAAGGGTATAGTCCCAACTTTTTGAATTGGATCTGTCCAGTCCCAGCTTTTCTGACCCTTGGTGTTCAGCTGCCAGGGGCAGTTCAGTCCGGCTGCAGGGGAGATGTATTAGTACATGCAAGTCATTTAAATCAATGGGCGATTATGTAATACATGGCCACATTGAGCCCACCAGCGTAGGAGCCACACTTTGTAGCATCTTTTGGCTACAAAAAGTATTTTTAATACTTTATTAGGGCATTAATAGAGGAAGTCCCTCATTTGGAAACTTAGTTAATTAGCAGCTGCATAGAGTGTCTTTCTCTCTATGGAGGAACCAAGAATGGGAACCATGTAATACTTCATTTGTCCTGTAGAGGCACTGTGGGGGAATTGAACACTTGCCAGGTTCCATTGCAAATTATAGCCGATCGTTGGGGATTCCTGATGCAGGCTACCCGTGATCAGCTTATTTTCAGGGGGGCTTCTAAATAACAGGAATTTTCGAAAACAGACAACAATTTTTTTGTTTCCGCGCCAGATTTCAGCTTTAAGCCACTGGGTAAATGTAAGAACTGGGCCATGTTTCTTGGCAGGACACGAACTGTTTCTAGCAGATTCTGGAAAACGATAGGAACCAGTCTGGTGGAGTTTAATCTTTTTAGGGAAAAATGATTTATCGTGTTGCATTTGGTAAAACGGTAGATGGGAATAGAAAGGCGGTATTTTTGCGTTTGCAGCATTTTTTCACTGTGCAGTCAAATATTCGCTCTCATTTGTATATTTTGTGTGCGTCAGCAGCCTGAGCCGAGGCTCGGAGACCTTTTCGATTAACAACATGAATCATCAACTCTAAGTGTTAAAAATGTGGCGGCTTATATAGAGAAGAATTATAATGACGGCCCAGGGAGATGCCCTCTTGTCCTCATTTGTTATGTATGGCATTTAACAGTGCCAAGCTAGATGGTACCAGAGGAAAAACTAGGGCAAAATCTGCACCTGAGTCAACCATTAGCTGCCAGTGTGTGCCAGGGCCCCAAAGGGCAATCAGTTGGTTCTAACATTCTGGATGGGTCGGGCACCTGACTGAGAGCTGAGGGTTTACATATAGATCTGTCTGGGAAAAAGTTGGATCTAGCCCATGCCCCCACAGTCATGTATATACAACGACCCAGAGTATACTACCATTAGTTATATGGTACCAAGATAATACCACCAAAAAAATGGCAGCATCCACATAATACCCCCTTAATGAACCTACATGATACTGCCATATGGTTCCCATTTAATTCCACAATTCAATTTCCAAATCATACCACCATACACAACTAAATAATACAAGGGTGGTTTTAGTTTGCGACTGGGGTTTCTATATCCGGGAGCCCCTAGGAAACGGGGACTTAAGCAATTACTGAGTTTGCGACCTGGTAAAACTCTGCTGCTCTTTTATGTTATAGATAGTCTATGGGCTCCCCAGGCACAGTGGAGCCCATAGCGGCCCACAGCTGCTTCGTTTTAGTGGTTGGTGGGGGTCTCAGCGCTTGAACCCCCACTGATCGTAATTTTGGACACGTCAAAAGTTTTATGAATGTTTAGTTAGACTTTAAATTGTGGCCTGACACAGCGTTTTTAGGGAAAATGCCTCGTTTTTAATGGTATTGTTCCTGTCTTTTATGTCACTTTGTTGCGCGTTAATGCTGAAATAGAACACACTGCAAACATTGTGTTTTTTTAGGTGGCCTTTTTTTTATTTTGTCTTGCGTTTTTTGGCTCAGTGGTGTTGGTTTGGCGTTTTCCCAGCAGTTAGTGGCATTTTTCTTACATACGTTTTTTTTCTTATGAGTTATAACTTTAGGGATCACTGTACTGAGTTTAGAACTTCGACCACTGGTAGGAAAAACTTGGGAAGCTCTGAACATAAACAATTAAAGGTGTTATCCAGGACTTTTTAAAATCCGCAGCAGGGCAGGGGATGATGTAAAATAATAAACCAGCAGATACTCACCCGCTGTAGTGCCCCCCGCTCCAGCACTGAGGCCCTGTCCTCCGCTGCTCAGTCCTAGAAGCTCCTGAGGTGGTCACATGCAGGAGTTTCCGGGACCGGAGCCACGGAGAACGCGGCCTCAGCGCTGGAACGGGGGGCACTACAGCGGGTGAGTATCTACAAGTTTTTATATTATTATATACTATCCCCTGCCCCGCTGCTAGATTACCTCTTTAATTATAAATCTCCTCTGATTAAAAACAAAACTGCCCATTTACTTTATTCCGCCAAATGAGCGTTAATTCTACTCGAATCGGCTTAGCGAGAATGTTTTTTAAATTGGGAGAGGGGAATAAGCCGCTGCCGGACTCCTCTAGCAGTGGTTTATCTCCTGCAGGAACAAGGGATCGGGCATGTTGAAATATAACATGTCCGATCCCTCTATACTTATTTCCCCTGACATCTGCTGTTGGGGGAATCGCGAGACCCCAATACACATTAGACAGTCGGCCGGTCCTGGTGAGTTTCTTAAACTTTCATCCAATGTCTATGGGCACCTAATGTAGTGGTAGCAGGTTCTTATATTAGTATTTTGGGCTACAAAGCGATTAAAAAGAGGTCGTAAATCGTGGTAAAATCGATTCACCTTAATGGTCTATCAACGTTGGACCATACTTTTTACATGTCCACGTCTTCATAGGTGGACATATATTACACTAAAGCAACTCCTTAAAGTGGATCTCCGGTTATTGCTACAAACCCCATGACGAGATATCCCTCGGGATACTTTAACATTATGTTTTTTGGTGTAAAAAAACATATTACTTGATTTTTCTAGCTTCTCACTCCCAGGCCGTCTTATATCAGACACTACATTGAATTTAGTGTAGACCCTAACGGGAGGAGACATAGAAAAAAGAGTAAAGAGGAGCAGAGAGCAGGGACTATGCATCTCTATGAAGCCGGGGTGACTCTGTGACTAATTGATAACTTCATAGCCGCTAATAATGGCTGCTGTAACTTTACCTGAACTCGTCTACAAGGGGATTAAAAGCTGAGGAGTCTAACTGAATGACTAAGGAAGAAAAGCCATTTTCAAAGGCACAATTCAGAAAAAACGGTGTTGTGCCTAGTGTGGGGCCTGAAGGGCCTGCACTTAGCCAACAAATTTTTTTCCTGGAGAATTCCTTTAAGCATAGGGAAGTTTCAAAGTGTATCGGGGGCAGGTTGGATATGTGAATTCTGTTGTCAGGGCCTGCAAACCTGGGCACCTACTAGGGCCCACTGAGCTTTAGGGGCCCATAGTGATCTAGATGTGCTTTACAGGAGGCCCACTGTGACTATTTTTCTTCACCTGGAGCCGGCCCTGTCTGTTGTGCCCTTTAAGTTAGGCCCAATGCACACGACCGTAATTTTGATCCGCAATTACGGATCAAAATCATCCGGATCTATTTATTTCTATGGCCCACGGACATATTCTATTTACAGGAAGGTGTCCGGGCATCTGCAAAAAATAGGACATGTGCTATTTTTTAAAATTTACGGACCGTGCTCCTATACTTTATAATTGGGGCACGGCCTGCAAATGCCGGTGACTGTCCGCGGCCGTCAGTGCCTGTTATCACGGCCTGTGATTACGGATACGGCCGTGTGCAGGGGGCCTAACTCTATAATGCTATTTTTTTTTGAACCCATATCCAATTCTAGTTCTTATATAGGACACCAGATGACACTAGTTCTGTACATAGTCCCCATTGAACAGCAGTTCCGGTTGGCTAGTTTGTGACTAATGTTGATATTCTCACGGTTTGGTGCGATTGTTTCGTCTCCAGCTCTGGGGTTTGTGTATTTTATTTGAGAAGATTGATGTCGCCGTGGGTTTTGTGATTGTAACTCAGCTACCGGAGAATTATGCCCAGTCCTTGCCTCGTTCTGTATAAACATCTTGGAAATGAGTCTCTTTATTGCTGCGCTATGAGTTAAAGCTTTTGCTGGGAATAGAGAAGAGGAATTGTGAGCTGCGGTCTTCACCGGAGAAGCTTTGATATTTGTTTGGAAAGAAAAAAGATGAATAACATTTGTATTAAAATGAATGTCCAGTTTTTGATCTCCTATCATTTTTAAATTAAACATTTTGTTTTGATTAATTTCTTAATATATCTTTATATCGGTCGGAGCTCCGTTTTTCTGATCCAGGGCTCCAATTCCCCTGCACAGACATAGAGATTAATAATAAAATTTTAGCTGCCTGCAGTCACCACTAGAGGGAGTTTACTGCATACTGTTTTATTATACAGTTCAATGTATAAACAGTATGCAGTAAGCTCCTCCTAGTGGTAGAATTTATTATTTTTCTTGTTATTAAAAAAAATTATTACGTTTTGATATACAGCTTCTATATATCCTGTATATATAAAAGCTGTATCTTGCCGTCAAAGCAGATTCCGTCAGGTCGGCTGCGCTGACGGCTCGGCTGAAAGCTGGTCCTGCGTGTCTCTGACAGGCAGGATCCAGCTAATAACGATGAAATCTAAGTTAATCAACTTAGAAAGGCAGGACCAGCTTTCAGCCGAGTCGTCAGTTCTGCTGATTAGACGGAATCGGCTGGAACAATACAGCTTCTATGTATACAGGATACAAAGAAGCTCTATCTCAAAAAGTACAATTATTTTTTGATAAAAAACTATTTAAAAGTTGCTTAAAATCACATAAAACATTATTTTATACTTGAAAAAAATTAGTTCCAAGGGGTACATAGTCTTTAAAGGAGAAGTACGCTTGTTTATTTCGGTTTTTCTTCTCCAATAAGTTTGTGTATAATTCATCAATCATATAGCAGCCAATCAGATTTCACTTCTAATTTTTAAGAGTTCGTTCGAAAGTTTACTTTGGACCAGTTTCGTGACATATTTACTATTAAGTCTATGTCTTTATTTGCTGTGTAGCTGAATACAATCTATTGTTCCCTGTTATCAGCCATTACAGGCTGGCGAGAGTCTGAGTATCACCTTCCCCAGTGGGATGAGGGACATAGTCAAAAAAATCCCTGCCTTTCCCAATGATCATTACATTATGTCACATCTAGTGCAACATTACATCCAAATGTGTGACTAGAGCAACTTTTGCTCTGCCATAGAAGACAATAAAGAGTGAGTGCAACATGGTGACTGTCTTAACAAAATTAATTTTCAATCTAAACTCTGCCCAGAAGTATCAAAATTCTGACTACCTGCAGCTGCCACAAGGGGGAGCTCTCTAAATACATATTTATAGATCTATTGAAGTCAAAGAGATCAATATATACACATATGAAGCAGTTCCCCCTGGTGGTGGCAGGATGTAATGTGGCCTTAACAGCTTAGCTTCACCTCTTTCCCAGCTCCCATAGTGCATTGCTCTCTAGTAACCGAAAATCACCAGAATGCTGAATTTGGCTTTGGATGTGAGCAGAGAATATCACGCATCACATTGTGTTGCGAAAATGTTTTTCAAAAGTGAAATTCTCCTATAAAGGGGGAAATTGCAAAGGTTCACTTCATTAAATGCCCCCCGTGTTGGTTTTCTGTAGAATTCATTCTTGCCCACTGATGGGTCGCGGCTCTGCCCAGCGTGGGTTCCACACAGGAGACTTCTCTGGCTCCGTGAAATGAATCAATAAGCCTCTTGCTTTGTTTTGACTTGTTTTTTTTTGGTGTTTTGCATGGATGAGTAGAAATAATTAGTGACCCCTATGGTTTTTAACGGAAATTAAGCCAAATATTTTGCGTTTTACTGCCGTCGTCATGTCGATGAGCCGGAGTTGCTATTTGCATTGTAGTCTATGAAGTGCGAAGCACGTACGTTCACTCTCCTTAGGTGCTGTCTGTCTTATTGTGGTGCCGGCTCCTTATAAAAGTTATTACTTCACAGAACCAAATATATTAAAAGGGGCCATAGATCTAGACGAGGATCTCAGTTATAAAATATAGCATTGGGGTATTGTGTATGTATTTTCTGTAGTCCTTATCATTAATAGAATAGTGAAGAGTTGTCTTCATAACTCTCCCAGCCTGGGTTGATCTTCTTCACTTTTCAGCTGCTGTAAAGCAAGGTTGTCATCCATAGTGCGCCACCTTGTGGTCTATATTGAATAAGATGAATCTTGATCAAAGTAGTGGAGCACTTTAAAAACCTATTGTTCAGCTTAAAGGGAATGATTCAATTTAAAGGGGTTGTCTGGTTTAAAATAAAATCGTACTTCCAAATACTCTATTAGGGAATTTAAATTTTCTGTGAATTGTCTAGCGCCAACATCTAATCTACCTCTGACACACACTAGGGCCAATATTATAGGAATCAGTTAAACTATCATCAGTTTTTTGGGGTATTAAAGGAAGAACTCAGGGGAAACCTGTGCAAATATGTGGAGAACATACAAACTCCATACAGATTATGTACAGAAAGAAAACCACTTGGCCACTGTGTTCTGTGTTAGAGTGGGGGGGGGTCCCAATTCAGGACCCTCACCTGTCAGCCAAAGTGGAGAGAGGCTACAAACAGAATCTCTCTCTGGAGGACCTGGCACGTCCTTGCAATACATGGACAGCCCATTGATTTCAATGAAGTGTAATACTTAATTTCCCCTGTGGTGGAGCTGCAGAGGAATTGAACACTTGCTGACAGGTTTTCCCACAGCTGATCTATGGGGGACCTTTGATCAGCTTATCATCAAGGGACAACCTCCTAAGCTCTGGGCCTGGACAGGGGCCTGTAATGCAGACATACATTGTGCAGTCCTACAGGGTTAATTTTTTGAGCCTGTTTCTAGAGAGCAATTCTGATAACAGCACATTGAAGAAAAGTCATTTTGGGTGGAGTTTAGATGTTTTTGTATCTTCATAATACGGTCCAGCTGCAGAATAATTGCCCTAAGGGGAATGCATTGAAAAAATCCTGGAGAACGTGTAGATCCTTCTGCATTTTCTGCTGATCTAATGGATGAGCTTGTTTTCCAATCTGTAAGTGCTGTTTGAACAGGTAATAAATTATGAGTCATGCGTGGAAACTATCAAGACCTGAGATAATGGTGATGTGATGAAGTGTGCGCAATGTACATGCCGTCTGAATCATCTCTGGCTCTGTTTCTCTGAGAATTACTAAAAAAAACTGGGTCGGACTGGCCCACAGGGTCTAGTGGGCTCAGGTTCTCCGACAATAGTTAGCCTCATCCATGAGGTCCAGGAGAAGCCAGGAAAGTAGGACTCTCAGGCTTTCTCTATGACTGAGCGGGGGAAGCAGGACTCACAGGCTTTCTCTATGACTGAGCGGGGGAAAGTAGGACTCACAGGCTTTCTTTGAGTGGTTGGGAGAAGCAAGACTCACAGGCTTTCTCTATGAGTGGGCTGAAGAAGCAGGACTCACAGGCATTCTCTATGAGTGGGCTGGAGAAGAAGGAATCACAAGCTTTCTCTATGAGTGGGCGGGGGAAGCAGGACTCACAGGCTCTCTATGAGTGGGCTGAAGAAGCAGGACTCACAGGCTTTCTCTATGACTGAGCGGGGGAAAGTAGGACTCACAGGCTTTCTTTATGAGTGGGTGGGAGAAGCAAGACTCACAGGCTTTCTCTATGAGTGGGCTGAAGAAGCAGGACTCACAGGCTTTCTCTATGAGTGGGCTGAAGAAGAAGGAATCACAAGCTTTCTCTATGAGTGGGCGGGGGAAGCAGGACTCACAGGCTTTCTCTATGAGTGGGCTGAAGAAGCAGGACTCACAGGCTTTCTCTATGAGTGGGCGGGGGAAGCAGGACTCACAGGCTCTCTCTATGAGTGAGTGTGAGAAGCAGGACTCACAGGCTTTCTCTGAGTGGGTGTGAGAAGCAGGACTCACAGGCTTTCTTTATGAGTAGGCGGGGGAAGCAGGACTCACAGGCTTTCTCTATGAGTGGGCGGGGGAAGCAGGACTCACAGGCTTTCTCTATGAGTGGGCGTGAGAAGCAGGACTCACAGGCTTTTTTTATGAGTGGGCGGGGGAAGCAGGACTCACAGGCTTTCTCTATGAGTGGGCGGGGGAAGCAGCACTCACAGGCTTTCTCTATGAGTGGGCGGGGGAAGCAGGACTCACAGGCTTTTTTTATGAGTGGGCGGGGGAAGCAGGACTCACAGGCTTTATCTATGAGTGAGCAGGAGAAGCAGGACTCACAGGCTTTCTCTATGATTTGGCGTGACAATCCCATGGGTGTTAAAAAGTGGCGAGGATAGAGGTTTATGAGAAAGCAGAGTTAGGCAACTATATTTATTATATATATTATGTACATATATATAAAGTCATATATGTGCTGTTCTTTGTATGTCAGGACCTTCTTGGTTGTTATCTGGCGTCCGACATAACACACATTCAGGAGAATAGTACAGGATTTTGGATGTTCCAGTGCGTCACCTCCTTAGTCCTAGTATTAGAGCCGGCTCCGAAAATGTAGAAGTTTCTGTCAACACCACATTGTTTCTGTCAACACCACATTGTCATTCCAGTGATCAAGGGTGAAAGTCTCTCCTACAGACAATCCTCTGTGAGCTAAAAAGTCTAGACTCCACACCGATACATTTTACCTGCGCTGACACATTGTAACAAACAACACCGACATGATTTATTGCTGCTGATGTGTTTACCTCACAGAGGTTTATCTACACTGGATATAATTGTAACAACCCCTCAGCTGTAAAACTATTAGGTCTGTACAGGTTTTGAGCCTCTGGATGTAAGAATGAATGTCCCCATTCATCGACAGCAAGCAGTGGTAATGTAAACACATAAGTACATAAAAAAAAGTTGCAGAAAGGTTTTTGGGGTGGGCGTTGTGATGATTTACAGCCTATTAGTGGAGGGTTTGTGGGTTTTTTGCCATTGTCATTGGAAACAGCGGCTAACGTGTTTTTTTGCGGCGGTTTTTGTAATGTGTGAATGGCGCGGTGTTGTGCGCTGGTTTATGACAACTATTACTCTCATCATTACTATATAGAAGTGGTAGTTGACATCCGGCTGGCCGTCGTTTGCAGATAACATGTACTGGTGGCTGCTGGGCGAGCCGCGTGCCCCCTCCTCGAGTTATTATCTGTCCGCCCACACTCCTCTGTGACACGATGCCCGCTGCTCTCTGCTGTAATTGAATGGTCAATGTGACATGATGGAGAGATTGATTAGGCCTTTCTTGTAATCCAGTACATTGTGGTAATCAGGGGCGCCAGGGCTGCGTGTACTGGGAACAGTTACCCCCCCTCCCAACCCTCCGCCTAACTGTTAACCACTAACTACACAAAACGCAGACTTACTGCATATAAAAATATATATATAATAAATTAAAGCAACCCCCCGGTCCCGGAACAAAACTATAAATGTGATGGGGTATATGGAGTAATATTACATGTTGCCCTCCAGCTATGTCCCAATGCCGTGGATCCGAAATTTTAGGGTTCCCCTTTGTGTTGTGTCAAAATGTCCACAGCGCTTCTCAGACTGAGTCTAGGACACTCCCTCTGTTCATGGATTGGACACAACTGCTCATGTGAGCAGCACTGACCAATCCGAATAAAGTGGGAGTGTCTTAGACTCGTAGTCTAAGAAGCACTGTGGCCATTTTGGGACAGCACAGAGGGGACCCTAAAACGGCAAATTCACGGCATTGAGGCACAGCTGGAGGGAGCAAGGTAAGATTACTCCATAGACACCAACATATTTAGAATTTTGTCCCGGGACTGGAGGGTCGCTTTAAAGGGGATCGTATTCATCATACAGTGAAATTCCTTTAATTCAGCATCCAATAGTCCAGAAATTCTTATTTCCAGCCTAGAAAGGCAGAATCGCCGCGGCTTATTAATGGTACTGACCCCAGGGTAGTGTTCGTCGTCAGTCCCTATACGATGTAGCACTCAACCTCATCAGTGCTGCATTGCCGCATAGGTAATGGACGCTGCCCGACGTCAGTACCTTAAGCGGCATGAAGAGGGAGTTGGTTGGCAGAAGAAAAGAGGATCGGTGAGGTGAGAATGTATTTATTCTATGAGATGGGGGGATGAGGCGCAGTCAGCGGAAAGATGCGATACCTCTTAATAAATGCATCGCATCTTACTCCAGCAGATTGGTTTTTAAGACTGGCGTATGAAATGTCAGTCCCAATAATCTGCCCCATTGAGTTACATGATAAAATTTGGTTTGTTCAAAGCCACCACTAGGGGGCGCTGACTGCAAAGGGATTTCTAAAGCTCCCGTTGTCCTCTATGATAACTCTATATACAGTGTGCTCCCTCTAGTGTTGGCAGAAAGAATTTCATCATTTAACTCCACTTCTCATGACGGGCCCATTCCCTAAGTCAGTGTGCCCCTGATCATGAACAGCAGACTACTGATGGGTCTGCAGATCTATATAATAGGGAATTGTATACAATGTGTTGTGTTTTCTTACTTTGTAAGCTAGTTCTGCTCTTGGCAGCTCGATCAAGAAAGTAGCTAAATTACTGTAAGCTCATTTTATCATTTTGTCACAGAGTCATCCAGGCTTTATATAAATGCATGGCCCCTGCCTTTTTCCCCTTCAGCTCCTTCTGGCAGGTTTTACATTGAGCAGAACCTGATCTACGTCAGTCTGGAATGAAAAACACTATAGTATATTAATACATAATAAAGCATGGCTGGCTCCATCTTAATGTGAGACCTTGGAGGACTGAGAAACAACAGGGTGTAACATGTCTATCTCATCCAATTAGAGCCACCCATTAATTTATATAATAAAACGATGTACTGTTTTCTTCCTACATCAGCCAGTTCTGCCCCTGACCTCCTCTTGCCCTGAAAGTTGGATCCAAGAAGTAGAAGTTAATTCAACCATTTTTAGCAGGTAATGTGCTATCCTTGTGTCTCAGAGTCACCCAGGCTTCATAGAAATGCATAGTCCCTGCTCTCTCCTCTTAACCGCCGCTGGCCCACTTGAAGTTTTGTAGTACTGACTGGAGATCTTCTTTAGGAGTTAATACTCGGTATATATGTCAATGAGAGTGTCACATTCCCACCCTGCCCATTCCTGGTGGAACACGTTACATCCCATTTACATAAATCCATGTCAGTTTCCCTTTAATTGCGAAAAATGTAAGCCTGGCCGGAGAGGCGTCACTTTCTACCCCCAATGTTTAGTGTTGTCCTGTCTTGTGCAGTAATTGCCTTGACAATGCAGAAAGGGAGAAAGTAGAAAAGAAGGAATCGCTATGTTCTAACTGTCGGGGCTTGTTATATCCGCAGCAGATGACACTGGATATGGAGAGATCTTTCTGAGAACATTACTTGGTCGTTGTCATAGAAGCTTCATGTAAGATTCTGCCCACAGCACATGTAATATTGATTGTTTTGGTTGCATCGCACAGTAATGGGTCTGCATTGCGGGGGAAGATAGTAGGGCTTGTTTATAATGTGTGAATACATAAAAATACAAACTCTGATGTCATACACCAATATGGGTACACTGGTTGCGTATATAAGTGCTTACATCCTACCATCTTACATATAACGTTAATCTACAGAAAAAGTTGCGTAACTTTGTAAATACATCCCATTACTTATCTTGTACTGATCCTGAGTTACATCCTGTATTATACTCCAGAGCTGCACTCACTATTCTGCTGGTGGAGTCACTGTGCACATACATTACATTACTTATCCTGTACTGATCCTGAGTTATATCCTGTATTATACTCCAGAGCTGCACTCACTATTCTGCTGGTGGTGTCACTGTGTACATACATTACATTACTTATCCTGTACTGATCCTGAGTTACATCCTGTATTATACTTCAGAGCTGCACTCACTATTCTGCTGGTGGAGTCACTATGTACATTACATACATTACATTACTTATCCTGTACTGATACTGAGTTATATCCTGTATTATACTCCAGAGCTGCACTCACTATTCTGCTGGTGGAGTCACTGTGTACATACATTACATTACTTATCCTGTACTGATCCTGAGTTACATTCTGTATTATACTCCAGAGCTGCACTCACTATTCTGCTGGTGGAGTCACTGTGTACATACATTACTTATACTGATCCTGAGTTACATCCTGTATTATACTCCAGAGCTGCACTCACTATTCTGCTGGTGGAGTCACTGTGTACATACATTACATTACTTATCCTGTACTGATCCTGAGTTACATCCTGTATTATACTCCAGAGCTGCACTCACTATTCTACTGGTGGAGTCACTGTGTACATACATTACATTACTTATCCTGTACTGATCCTGAGTTATATCCTGTATTATACTCCGGAGCTGCACTCACTATTCTGCTGGTGGAGTCACTGTGTACACACATTACATTACTTATCCTGTACTGATCCTGAGTTATATCCTGTATTATACTCCAGAGCTGTACTCACTGTTCTGCTGGTGGAGTCACTATGTACATTACATACATTACATTACTTATCCTGTACTGATACTGAGTTATATCCTGTATTATACTCCAGAGCTGCACTCACAATTCTGCTGGTGGAGTCACTGTGTACATACATTACATTACTTATCCTGTACTGATCCTGAGTTATATCCTGTATTATACTCCAGAGCTGTACTCACTGTTCTGCTGGTGGAGTCACTTCGTACATACATTATATCACTTAGCCTGTATTGATCTTGAATGACAGCCTGCATTAAACTCTGGAGCTGCATTCATAGTTCTACAGGCTTCAGAACATTCCCAACTTGTTCAGTATCTGCACAAAGCTTGTTCTGATGATTTGAATTCTTTGAAGTGTCAGGCATTGTTCAGGCACTGCATCATAGCTCAGATAATCTGTTAGGGTGTGTTCACACGGTCAAATTACGGACGTAATTCGGGTGTTTTACGCCTGGAATTACGTCCGAAATTACGGCTTGAATGCGTTGACAAACATCTGCCCATTGAAAGCAATGGGCTGACGTTTGTCTGTTCACACGAAGCGTATATTTACGCATCGCTGTCAAAAGACGGCGCGTAAATAGACGCCCGCGTCAAAGAAGTGTCATGTCACTTCTTGGGACGTAATTGGAGCCGTTATTCATTGACTCCAATGAAAAGCAGCGCCAATTACGTCCGTAATGGACGCGGCATTCAAGCGCCTGCACATGCCGTTACGTCTGAAATGACGGGGCTGTTTTCTCCTGAAAACAGCCCCGTAATTTCGGCCGTAACGGACGTGCACGTGTGAACATACCCTTAGTGGCGTAACTACCGCCAAAACAGCCATAGCAGCTGCTGCAGGAATCGCGGACTCAAGGGTGGCTAGCGCACAAGGTCCTGACACCAGGTAGCGGCAGGATGTTGTGTGCCCCAACACAACAAAGATTAAAACATTATTATGTCATATTTTCGGCCAATATTTTTTTTTAGAGGCTCCGCCCCTTTAAGAATGACTTTGTGCTCCTTCCCCAAGTAGGACTATACCTCGGACATAAGGGACTTTTATACGATGAGTTACAGCTGTGGTGTATGGAATCTCTTCTATGTGTCCTTTCACCTAAAGCCTGAAGACTTCACATAAGACAAGACTCTACTTCTTCCTTACAGAATTTCGTTATTTAAATTTTTTCATAGATTGAGGGTCATGTGATCTAAAAAAAAAAAAAAATTCCAACGAAGCGGACCGAATAGCTAAACCATACAATATTAGACATATGTACAAAACCTTCTTTTGGGGGTGATATATGGCCCCGACCTCTATTTATAAGCCCATGAATATAGAAATTGCAGTTGGAGTCAGAAAAATTGTGGGTCAAGAGAGGTTCCCCCCCCGCGCAGCCGTACAGCCACCAAGGGCACCAATTACGTGGAAAAACCAAAGGGTGGCGCACAATTCTGGTTTGGCATTCAAGTTAGAATGACCCCATTCTTTATTCTGGTAACCTTTTCAAAACCTTCAGATTTTACAGTCTCTATTCAATAAAATGAGTCCACAATAATTTTCCTGCAACTTTAGCCTGACTACAACTTTGTCACCGTTTGCAAGTTTTACTTTGTGATTTCCTAAATATTATAGATGTGTGTGTATGTGGGGACATCGATATATTTGGTGATTTGGATCCATGAGAGATCCCTGTTGCAACACTGTACGTCACAGAAGGAGACATGTTGTTTCAGTAGCGCAGCCTCAGGCTTTGGGCCTGTAACTGTAAGTGATCATATCTCAGCATAGACGGAAGATATTAAACAATGGTTTTCACAGTTTTAATATGTAATTTGTACACTAAATCTCCCCTATGTCTGAAACAAGGGTTTGCTTAATTTCCCCAGAACAGCTCAGTTTCATTCACTTAAATCTCACCAAGCTGCAATACCAGACACAACCTGATGATAAGAGTGGCGCTGTTACTGGGGAAAAAAATAATAATTAATTAACCTAAAGGTTCTTTTTATTTGTTAGAAACCAGTTAGTAGAATACGTCACCAGTATCTCATTCATGATGTCACAGTAGGGTGAATGCGCTGATAACCTGATTATTTGCATATATGTAAATATTTCTAATTGTAATTTGCTCAACAATCATCTACTGTACAGAGCGAAACTGTAATATCTACTCTCACGTGTGACTGGCCTGTAAACGCAGGGAGAAGCCTATTGATTTACTATATCGATCCCTTGGCACATTTTGTGCTAACCACAGTAGTGTCCAAATCTTTTAACCCTTTCAGTGCTAGAAGCCCCTATGCGGGATGCGATTCATGGTGATTTCTATATGATAAGAGTGTGGAAAGAAAATACATAGGGAGTGCTGTGCACTGCATTTCAAATCAGGGTACTGTCACTTTAAAGGGGTTGTCCACTTTATACAATCCCTACTTGTCTGGAGTCCTCCCATAAAGGGGATCTCCATTTCTGGCAATCCCTACTTGTTAGAAGGGTCCCTTGACAATAAGCAGATTACAAAGTGTCCCCATGCAAGGACCCCAGCGATCAGCTGAAATCAGTGGGGAAACCTGGAAGTGTTTTATTTCCCTGCAGCGCCACCACAGGAGAAATGAAGCATTACACAGTGTCCATTCACATCAATGTGTTGTGTGCAATACAGGACAGGACAGGTCTGTTCCTCCAGAGTGGGAGAGACGCTCTTTGTAACCGCTCTCCACTCTGGCCAAGAGATGAGGATCCTGAATAGAGGACCCCCCCCCCCCCTCTATTATCTCCGATTTCCCCCAATACGGTGTATGGAAATGTTTTTCTAAACTTGACATTCCCTTTAAGAAATTTATTGTTGCATGACTAGACAGATCTGCAGTTCAGGAGTAGGGAACAACTAATATGGCTGTCAGCTCCCTAACAGGTGGTTACCCAGCTTTTCTGGAACCCTGAATGGCAAATCGGACTAGTTATGCATTAAATAGAAGCAAGGCATGAATCATTGCACAACCCTAATGGAGAGCTTTAACAGTTAACTAAACTTTCAAAAAACTTTCATAGTGGCATGTCAGAAGTTTAGATTGGTGGTGGTCCGAACACTGAGACCCCACCGATCGCTAAAACAATGCAGCGGAAGCGCTCGAGTGAGCGCTGGGCCGCTTCGTTTTTCTGATCGGCTTTTCTCGGAAAGCCGAGCAATTGGTCTACCGGCTCAATAGAAAGTCTATGAGTCTTTCCGAGAAAAGCCATTCAGAAACGAAGCGGCTCAACGTTCACCCGAGCACTTCTGCCGCTTCGTTTTAGTGATCAGTGGAGGTCTCAGTGCTCGGACCCCCACCGATCAAAACTTCTGACATGTCACTATGACATGTCCGAAGTTTTTTGAAAGTTTAGTTACCCTTTAATTGCAGCCACATTGGCTGCCACCCAGCTTTCCCAGAAACAGATATAATACAGAAACAGATCATTAGATTGTTGCTGAAAAATAGCCGAAGCTGAAAAGGCCGCGTGATACACCAACTATAAGGGCATGCCCACACGTGGCGGATTTCCTCCGCAACTGTCCGTATCAATGCCGCACATAATCTGCGTTACAGATTCTGCGGCGGATCTGCCCAAAATGTGCAGTAAATTGATGCGGACTAGCTGCTGCGGACTGCGGTAAAAGTGCTTCCCTTCTCTCTATCAGTGCAGGATAGAGAGAAGGGACAGCACTTTCCCTAGTGAAAGTAAAAGAAATTCATACTTACCGGCCGTTGTCTTGGTGACGCGTCCCTCTTTAGGCCTCCAGCCCGACCTCCCTGGATGACGCGGCAGTCCATGTGACCGCTGCAGCCTGTGATTGGCTGCAGCCGTCACTTAGACTGAAACGTCATCCCGGGAGGCCGGACTGGAGGAAGAAGCAGGGAGTTCTCGGTAAGTATGAACTTTTATTTTTTTTACAGGTTGCTGTATATTGGGATCGGTAGTCACTGTCCAGGGTGCAGAAACAGTTACTGCCGATCGCTTAACTCTTTCAGCACCCTGGACAGTGACTATTTACTGACGTCCCCTAGCAACGCTCCCGTAATTACGGGAGCCCCATTGACTTCCTCATTTTGGCTGTAGACCTAGAAATACATAGGTCCAGCCAGAATGAAGAAATGTCATGTCCAAAAAGCAAGACGCATCCGCAGCACACATAACATGTGCATGACAGCTGCGGACTTCATTGCGGAACTTAGAATCTCCATTGAAGTCAATGGAGAACTTCCGCAATAAGTCCGCCACTGGTCCGCAACATCCATTGCATGCTGCGGACACCTAATTCCGCACCGCAGCCTATTCTCCGCAGCGGAATTTTCAGCCTCGTCTAAACGAACCCTACTAAATAGAAGTGGAAGTCAATGGAGAAACGGCTCCGCTGCGGATTAACGCTGCGGAGTGTCCGCAGCGGAATTCAAGAGCAATTCCACCACGTGTGGCTTTGCCCTAAGGGTATGTTCACACGGCCTATTTTCAGCCGTAATTCGGGCGTTTTACGTCGGCCAATTACGTCCGTAATGGACGCAGCGAAAAACGCGAGTACTTGCAAAAACGTCTGAAATTCAGGAGCTGTTTTCGCCTAAAAACAGCTCCGTCATTTCAAACGTAATTTGTTAAGACGTGTGAACATACCCTAAGGGTATGTTCACACGGCAGCCTCCGTTACGGATGAAATTACGGAGCTGTTTTCGGGAGAAAACAGCACCGTAATTTCAGACGTAATGGCATGTTGCCGGCATTATTCGCTGCGTCCATTACGGACGTAATTGGAGCCGTTTTTCCATGGAGTCAATGGAAAACGGCTCGAATTACGTCTCAAGAAGTGACAGGCACTTCTTTGACGCGGGCGTCTTTTTTACGCGCCGTCTTTTGACATCGGCGTGTAAAAAAAATGACCATCGGCACAGAACATCGTAAAGCCCATTCAAATGAATGGGCAGATGATTGCCGACGCTTTAAAGCCGTATTTTCGGACGTAATTCGAGGCTTAAACGCCCGAATTACGTCCGTAAATAGTGTGTGTCAACCCAGCCTAAGGCTGCGCTAGCTCCCTGCTCCACCGCAGACCAATCTGCCGCAGTGAGTGAATATTGAGTGAATTGACAGATCATTTTCACGTGTTTAACTTCTCCAAGGAGCGATCTGCACAGGTAGCAATCAAGCGCTTGAGTGAGCGGGTAATGCCTGGACATCCTGATTACTCCAGTAGGTCATATATATTGGCTATGCTTCAAAGTGTAACCGCTAAAGAATTATGGAGGAAATGGGTTGTGCATACAGATGTAGCAGAGCTGGGGTTGTCACTCAATAGGGCTGCATTGTTAGTAGAGATAATGCAGTAGGTTTATCTGCAGTCCTATGTAAAGTTACCAAGAACACAGTGGGGTACATTTATCATTCCCTGCTCATCTGCCCCGTGTTTGGTTGGTATGTTTGTCATAGCAGCAGATGGGGTCCTGGGAGGATAGTTGCATACCACCCAAACTTTTTTCTTGAGCAAAGAGGGGCAACTTTTTTTGCATATAGTAGTGCCATCACAGGAAGCTTATACAGTTACAGGACACCATACAGTGCCAGTAATAGCACCCCTATACTGTGAAAGTCTAGCACCACCTTTAGGACCTCCATACATTTGCAGCCATAGAACTTCCCTAAAGTACCAGCCACAGGACTCCGCTGAGGAGCTCCATACATTTCCAGCCAAAGTTATTCCTCTGGGTTCTGGGTTGACAATCCCGTTGGGTACATCTACTAGAAATCATGGAATATGGCAATCACATAGTGCAAAATAGATGGCGACAATGTCTATATCTTTAGGATGTAAAGTGCGAATAATGTGGAGAATGCGGAGAAGATCACGGAGAGGTCCACATGCTGTGATTGGACATGTAGAAAAATGTAGCACCAGGGAGATTTCTATCTTCTGCTGTAGCCACTGGTGAAATACTTGTCGAATCAGGAATGTGGCCATCGCTGGCAGAAAATAAGATTTACAAGCTCTCTGGACGCTGAATATTTATTTTACAGAGGGATTTTGTCATGATTAAAAAATCCTTCTGTTCACACCCAGAGTCAAAGAATGCACTGACCCTCATGATCTGGACTATTTCTTACAAGAATATAACTACTATAATACTGCCCCCTATATACAAGAATATAACTACTATAATACTGCCCCCTATATACAAGAATATAACTACTATAATACTGCCCCCTATATACAAGACTATAACTACTATAATACTGCCCCTATATACAAGAATATAACTACTATAATACTGCCCCTATATACAAGAATATAACTACTATAATACTGCACCTATATACAAGAATATAACTACTATAATACTGCCCCCTATATACAAGAATATAACTACTATAATACTGCTCCTATATACAAGAATATAACTACTATAATACTGCCCCCTATATACAAGAATATAACTACTATAATACTGCCCCTATATACAAGAATATAACTACTATAATACTGCCCCCTATATACAAGAATATAACTACTATAATACTGCTCCTATATACAAGAATATAACTACTATAATACTGCCCCCTATATACAAGAATATAACTACTATAATACTGCTCCTATATACAAGAATATAACTACTATAAGGGCATGACCACACATGGCGGAATTCCTCCGCAACTGTCCGCATCGATGCCGCACAGAATCTGCGTTGCAGATTCTGCAGCGGATCTGCACAAAATGTGCAGTACATTGATGCGGACTGGCCGCTGCGGACTGCAGGAAAAGTGCTTCCCTTCTCCCTATCAGTGCAGGATAGAGAGAAGGGACAGCACTTTCCCTAGTGAAAGTAAACGATTTTCATACTTACCGGCCGTTGTCTTGGTGACGCGTCCCTCTTTCGGCATCCAGCCCGACCTCCCTGGATGACGCGCCAGTCCATGTGACCGCTGCAGCCTGTGCTTGGCCTGTGATTGGCTGCAGCCGTCACTTACACTGAAACGTCATCCTGGGAGGCCGGACTGGAGACAGACGCAGGGAGTTCTCGGTAAGTATGAACTTATATGTTTTTTTACAGATACATGTATATTGGGATCGGTAGTCACTGTCCCGGGTGCAGAAACAGTTACTGCCGATCGCTTAACTCTTTCAGCACCCTGGACAGTGACTATTTACAGACGTCTCCTAGCAACGCTCCCGTCATTACGGGAGCCCCATTGACTTCCTCAGTCTGGCTGTAGACCTAGAAATACCTAGGTCCAGCCAGAATGAAGAAATGTCAAGTTAAAAAAGCAAGACGCATCCGCAGCACACATGACATGTGCATGACAGCTGCGGACTTCATTGCGGAACTTAGAATCTCCATTGAAGTCAATGGAGAAATTCCGCCATGAGTCCGCCACTGCTCCGCAACAGACAGAGCATGCTGCGGACACCAAATTCCGCTCCGCAGCCTATGCTCCGCAGCGGAATTGTACGCATCGTGTAAACGAACACTGCTAAATTAAAGTGAAAGTCAATGGAGAAACGGCTCCGCTGCGGATTAACGCTGCGGAGTGTCCGCAGCGGAATTTAAGTGGAATTCCGCCATGTGTGAACCCGCCCTAATACTGCCCCCTATATACAAGAATATAACTACTATAATACTGCCTCCTATGTACAAGAATATAACTACTATAATACTGCCCCCTATATACAAGAATATAACTACTATAATACTGCCCCCTATATACAAGAATATAACTACTATAATACTGCCCCTATATACAAGAATATAACTACTATAATACCGCTCCTATATACAAGAATATAACTACTATAATACTGCTCCTATATACAAGAATATAACTACTATAATATTTCCCATATATACAAGAATATAACTACTATAATACTGCCCCCTATATACAAGAATATAACTACTATAATACTGCTCCTATATACAAGAATATAAGTACTATAATACTGCCTCTATATACAAGAATATAACTACTATAATACTGCCCCTATATATAAGAATATAACTACTATAATACTGCCCCTATATACAAGAATATAACTACTATATTACTGCCCCTATATACAAGAATATAACTACTATAATACTGCTCCTATATACAAGAATATAACTACTATAATACTGCTCCTATATACAAGAATATAACTACTATAATACTGCCTCTATATACAAGAATATAACTACTATAATACTGCCCCTATATACAAGAATATAACTACTATATTACTGCCCCTATATACAAGAATATAACTACTATAATACTGCTCCTATATACAAGAATATAACTACTATAATACTGCCCCTATATACAAGAATATAACTACTATAATACTGCCCCTATATACAAGAATATAACTACTATAATACTGCTCCTATATACAAGAATATAACTACTATAATACTGCCCCTATATACAAGAATAGAACTACTATAATACTGCTCCTATATACAAGAATATAACTACTATAATACTTCCCATATATACAAGAATATAACTACTATAATACTGCCCCCTATATACAAGAATATAACTACTATAATACTGCTCCTATATACAAGAATATAAGTACTATAATACTGCCTCTATATACAAGAATATAACTACTATAATACTGCCCCTATATATAAGAATATAACTACTATAATACTGCCCCCTATATACAAGAATATAACTACTATATTACTGCCCCTATATACAAGAATATAACTACTATAATACTGCTCCTATATACAAGAATATAACTACTATAATACTGCTCCTATATACAAGAATATAACTACTATAATACTGCCTCTATATACAAGAATATAACTACTATAATACTGCCCCTATATACAAGAATATAACTACTATAATACTGCCCCTATATACAAGAATATAACTACTATATTACTGCCCCTATATACAAGAATATAACTACTATAATACTGCTCCTATATACAAGAATATAACTACTATAATACTGCCCCTATATACAAGAATATAACTACTATAATACTGCCCCTATATACAAGAATATAACTACTATAATACTGCTCCTATATACAAGAATATAACTACTATAATACTGCCCCTATATACAAGAATAGAACTACTATAATACTGCCCCCTATATACAAGAATAGAACTGCTATAATACTGCCCCCTATGTACAAGAATATAACTACTATAATACTGCCCCTATATACAAGAATATAACTACTATAATACTGCTCCTATATACAAGAATATAACTACCATAATACTGCCCCTATGTACAAGAATATAACTATTATAATACTGCCCCCTATATACAAGAATATAACTACTATAATACTGCCTCCTATATACAAGAATATAACTACTATAATACTGCCCCCTATATACAAAAATATAACTACTATAATACTGCCCCCTATATACAAGAATATAACTACTATAATACTGCCCCTATATACAAGAATATAACTACTATAATACTGCCCCCTATATACAAGAATATAACTACTATAATACTGCCCCCTATATACAAGAATATAACTACTATAATACTGCCCCCTATATACAAGAATATAACTACTATAATTCTGCTCCTATATACAAGAATATAACTGCTATAAGGGCGGGTTCACACATGGCGGAATTCCACTTAAATTCCGCTGCGGACACTCCGCAGCGTTAATCCGCAGCGGAGCCGTTTCTCCATTGACTTTCACTTTAATTTAGCAGTGTTCGTTTACACGATGCGTACAATTCCGCTGCGGAGCAGAGGCTGCGGAGCGGAATTTGGTGTCCGCAGCATGCTCTGTCTGTTGCGGAGCAGTGGCGGACTCATGGCGGAATTTCTCCATTGACTTCAATGGAGATTCTAAGTTCCGCAATGAAGTCCGCAGCTGTCATGCACATGTCATGTGTGCTGCGGATGCGTCTTGCTTTTTTAACTTGACATTTCTTCATTCTGGCTGGACCTAGGTATTTCTAGGTCTACAGCCAGACTGAGGAAGTCAATGGGGCTCCCGTAATGACGGGAGCGTTGCTAGGAGACGTCTGTAAATAGTCACTGTCCAGGGTGCTGAAAGAGTTAAGCGATCGGCAGTAACTGTTTCTGCACCCGGGACAGTGACTACCGATCCCAATATACATGTATCTGTAAAAAAATATAAGTTCATACTTACCGAGAACTCCCTGCGTCTGTCTCCAGTCCGGCCTCCCAGGATGACGTTTCAGTGTAAGTGACGGCTGCAGCCAATCACAGGCCAAGCACAGGCTGCAGCGGTCACATGGACTGGCGCGTCATCCAGGGAGGTCGGGCTGGATGCCGAAGGAGGGACGCGTCATAAAGACAACGGGCGGTAAGTATGAATTTCTTTTACTATCACTAGGGAAAGTGCTGTCCCTTCTCTCTATCCTGCACTGATAGGGAGAAGGGAAGCACTTTTCCCGCAGTCCGCAGCAGCTAGTCCGCATCAATTTTCTGCACATTTTGTGCAGATCCGCAGCCGTAATCCGCAACCCGGATTAGGTGCGGCATTGATGCGGACAGTTGCGGAGGAATTCCGCCATGTGTGGTCATGCCCTAATACTGCTCCTATATACAAGAATATAACTACTATAATACTGCTCCTATATACAAGAATATAACTACTATAATACTGCCCCTATATACAAGAATATAACTACTATAATACTGCCTCTATATACAAGAATATAACTACTATAATACTGCTCCTATATACAAGAATATAACTACTATAATACTGCCCCTATATACAAGAATATAACTACTATAATACTGCCCCTATATACAAGAATATAACTACTAAAATACTGCTCCTATATACAAGACTATAACTACTATAATACTGCCCCTATATACAAGAATATAACTACTATAATACTGCCCCTATATACAAGAATATAACTACTATAATACTGCCCCTATATACAAGACAATAACTACTATAATACTGCTCCTATATACAAGAATATAACTACTATAATACTGCCCCCTATATACAAGAATATAACTACTATAATACTGCCCCCTATGTACAAGACTATAACTACTATAATACTGCTCCTATATGCCAGAATATAACTACTATAATACTGCTCCTATATACAAGAATATAACTACTATAATACTGCTCCTATATACAAGAATATAACTACTATAATACTGCCCCCTATATACAAGAATATAACTACTATAATACTGCCCCCTATATACAAGAATATAACTACTATAATACTGCCCCTATATACAAGAATATAACTACTATAATACTGCCCCCTATATACAAGAATATAACTACTATAATACTGCTCCTATATACAAGAATATAACTACTATAATACTGCCCCTATATACAAGAATATAACTACTATAATACTGCCTCTATATACAAGAATATAACTACTATAATACTGCTCCTATATACAAGAATATAACTACTATAATACTGCCCCTATATACAAGAATATAACTACTATAATACTGCCCCTATATACAAGAATATAACTACTATAATACTGCCCCTATATACAAGAATATAACTACTATAATACTGCCCCTATATACAAGAATATAACTACTATAATACTGCCCCCTATATACAAGACAATAACTACTATAATACTGCTCCTATATACAAGAATATAACTACTATAATACTGCCCCCTATATACAAGAATATAACTACTATAATACTGCTCCCTATATACAAGAATATAACTACTATAATACTGCCCCCTATGTACAAGAATATAACTACTATAATACTGCTCCTATATGCCAGAATATAACTACTATAATACTGCTCCTATATACAAGAATATAACTACTATAATACTGCTCCTATATACAAGAATATAACTACTATAATACTGCCTCTATATACAAGAATATAACTACTATAATACTGCTCCTATATACAAGAATATAACTACTATAATACTGCCCCTATATATAAGAATATAACTACTATAATACTGCCCCTATATACAAGAATATAACTACTAAAATACTGCTCCTATATACAAGACTATAACTACTATAATACTGCCCCTATATACAAGAATATAACTACTATAATACTGCCCCTATATACAAGAATATAACTACTATAATACTGCCCCCTATATACAAGACAATAACTACTATAATACTGCTCCTATATACAAGAATATAACTACTATAATACTGCCCCCTATATACAAGAATATAACTACTATAATACTGCTCCCTATATACAAGAATATAACTACTATAATACTGCCCCCTATGTACAAGACTATAACTACTATAATACTGCTCCTATATGCCAGAATATAACTACTATAATACTGCTCCTATATACAAGAATATAACTACTATAATACTGCTCCTATATACAAGAATATAACTACTATAATACTGCCCCCTATATACAAGAATATAACTACTATAATACTGCCCCCTATATACAAGAATATAACTACTATAATACTGCCCCTATATACAAGAATATAACTACTATAATACTGCCCCCTATATACAAGAATATAACTACTATAATACTGCTCCTATATACAAGAATATAACTACTATAATACTGCCCCTATATACAAGAATATAACTACTATAATACTGCCTCTATATACAAGAATATAACTACTATAATACTGCTCCTATATACAAGAATATAACTACTATAATACTGCCCCTATATACAAGAATATAACTACTATAATACTGCCCCTATATACAAGAATATAACTACTATAATACTGCCCCTATATACAAGAATATAACTACTATAATACTGCCCCTATATACAAGAATATAACTACTATAATACTGCCCCCTATATACAAGACAATAACTACTATAATACTGCTCCTATATACAAGAATATAACTACTATAATACTGCCCCCTATATACAAGAATATAACTACTATAATACTGCTCCCTATATACAAGAATATAACTACTATAATACTGCCCCCTATGTACAAGAATATAACTACTATAATACTGCTCCTATATGCCAGAATATAACTACTATAATACTGCTCCTATATACAAGAATATAACTACTATAATACTGCTCCTATATACAAGAATATAACTACTATAATACTGCCCCTATATACAAGAATATAACTACTATAATACTGCCCCCTATATACAAGAATATAACTACTATAATACTGCCCCTATATACAAGAATATAACTACTATAATACTGCCCCCTATATACAAGAATATAACTACTATAATACTGCTACTATGTACAAGAATATAACTACTATAATACTGCCCCCTATATACAAGAATATAACTACTATAATACTGCTCCTATATACAAGAATATAACTACTATAATACTGCCCCTATATACAAGAATATAACTACTATAATACTGCCCCCTATATACAAGAATATAACTACTATAATACTGCCCCTATATACAAGAATATAACTACTATAATACTGCCCCCTATATACAAGAATATAACTACTATAATACTGCTACTATGTACAAGAATATAACTACTATAATACTGCCCCCTATATACAAGAATATAACTACTATAATACTGCTACTATGTACAAGAATATAACTACTATAATACTGCCCCCTATATACAAGAATATAACTACTATAATACTGCCCCTATATACAAGAATATAACTACTATAATACTGCCCCCTATATACAAGAATATAACTACTATAATACTGCTACTATGTACAAGAATATAACTACTATAATACTGCCCCCTATATACAAGAATATAACTACTATAATACTGCTCCTATATACAAGAATATAACTACTATAATACTGCCCCTATATACAAGAATATAACTACTATAATACTGCCCCCTATATACAAGAATATAACTACTATAATACTGCCCCTATATACAAGAATATAACTACTATAATACTGCCCCCTATATACAAGAATATAACTACTATAATACTGCTACTATGTACAAGAATATAACTACTATAATACTGCCCCCTATATACAAGAATATAACTACTATAATACTGCTCCTATATACAAGAATATAACTACTATAATACTGCTCCCTATATACAAGAATATAACTACTATAATACTGCTCCTATATACAAGAATATAACTACTATAATACTGCTCCCTATATACAAGAATATAACTACTATAATACTGCCCCCTATGTACAAGAATATAACCACTATAATACTGCCCCCTGTGTATCTGATCTACTCTCTGGATAAGATGATATTACAGTAGAGTAATGATATATTTTTATATGTAAATCTAGAACCGGTCATTATAACGCAATATCTTATAATTTACATCTGCTGTGAAAGTTTTCATGTTATTTTTTCTCTCTACTTGTTATGACAGATTATTAGTCGCGGTTCAGTGTTTTATGTCCACATTCGGATTCCTGGTAGAAATGTTGTCTGGGGTCAGACGTTTGATTTTTCCCTTACTAGAAGAAAACGATACAAATTCTTTTGATTAGATGCGCCCCATGACTGCGTCAGTATAGACTTCTTTATATATATATATATATATATATATATATATATATATATATATAATTTTTTTTTTCTTTTTCTTGATGAAGTAAAAAGGAATCTGTAACTACTTCCGCTTGAGCCTTAAAGGGGAACAGCACCTTAAATTATTTTCTGATATATCATATAACCATTTGAGTAGATGACATTGACGTGGCAGAGTTTTTCCGCTGCAAATGTTGGTGCAGATTTGGGGCAATTACGCCACGAATCTGCACCAACATTTGCATATTTGACAGGTAATTCAGACGTTGCAGAAAACACAGCGGACTTGCCACAGATTTCAGTTTTTGCATTGCTAAGGCTGAAATCCGCAGTGAAATTCCGCTTCTTCTCCGCAACCGTCAGGGCATGCTGCGGAGGGAAAATTCCGCACCACAGCCAGTGGAGTTTTCCGCAACGTCTGAACTAACTTACCGAAAAATGTATAGAAACAAATGTAAAAAACGTCCGCTGGAGAATTCCACTGCAATTCCGCCACGTCTGCTCATGCCCTTAAAGTTGTTCGTACCATTGGATCACTGGATCACCTTTGCAGGAAGGAGCGTGGGTATCTTTTCCCTCTGGAAGAGGAAGAAAAAAAAAATACATATTTACCCAGAACACCCTCCATATATGCAAAATAATTACTGACGGAAACTGTTGTGGAGTTATCACCTCCATGCATGGCGTGTCGAATGTGCGTGTTATTTCCTATGGAGGAATCTTGGCCTCAAGACACCTCTAGATCTTCGTGATATATGGGGTATGGGGCGGGGTAGAGGACAATTGGGCGATTTAAAGGATTTGTCCTAAGTTTCAAATCATATAATGGTGAAATATCATAAATGGTCTGAAATTTTTGGGAACGACCTCATCTGCTTTTCTGTTCCCGACTCCAGTTCCTATACAGGACATATCCCTGTTTTTTTTTTTTTACGATGGGTGTTTGGCTGAAAGCAGCAAAAATGGACAAGCCCAGCTTTTTGGTCCAACATTCTGCGTGGATTCATTTCATAATAATTCAGAGCTCTGTTTTCTGACACAGAGCTCCAAATCCCCTGCACAGACATAGAGGGAAATTCACCAAGAGGTTTATGGCATTTTAGTGTCGTAAAAAAGTTGAAAGTGTTGTTGCAATTTTGTTTTGCGCCAAAAATTATGACTTTTTAAATGTTTTTATGCCACTCTCACTACTTCTCAAAATGTGGGTGTGGCTTAGCGGAAGGCTGGACAAATTGACTATAATTTATGCCAGAAATTGGCGTAAATATAGCACAAAATTCACTTTGTTGCGCTTGAAATGTCCAAAATGCAAAAAAATTATTAAGAGGGATGCGCCTTTTAATAAACTTATAGCATCTTACTACATCGTCCTTCAGTCTAAGACTAGCATATGAAAATCTCGGACATAGCGTTACAAAATTTAGTTCTGACTGCCTGCAGCCACCACTAGGGGGAGCTTACGGCACAAAGTGTTATAATTTAGATGGATGTATGAACCGTATACAGTAAGCTCCCCCTAGTGGTGGCTGTAGGTAGATGACATTTTTTCATTTAACTCCAACCACTAGAAAGACATATTTTTCAGCGCAGACGTTTGAACCTATTGAAATGAAAGAAAACAAACAAAACAAAATGGTGTTCAAATGTGGAAATTGACTGTAAGTATTAAAAGTGAAGAAAAAAAATCCTACTATTCTAGCAACTTATTAATAATGCAATGAATATTAGGGGTTAAGTGATATGACCAATTATGAAATACAAATAGTCCGGTCCCAAAAATTCCAGATAATATAAGGTATCGCTGAATGTTTCTATAGGATCGATCATATAAAGATCACCTTGTCACTTGAATTCCCCGACTCCTTTAAGAGCGCTGTAAAAGGTTCCTATTACTGTAGAAGATACGGCATTGTGCGTGTATCCAGGCAACAACCGCTGAAGAATAATTATAAGGTATGATCACTGTGCGGAGACGTATAATGAGGACCCTGATAAACGAACGCTTTCATCCTCCGCTGCAACGGGGCTTTTTCTTTATAAATGTAGCTGTAAACATATTACTCATTCCGGGTTTTAACCCGTAGTGTCTATAGGATTTATTAAAGGGTAACTCCACTGAAGTAACTGCACAGATACAGATCATTTAGCATTACATATATGAGCAAGATCATACGTATTCTTCTTCTCGCAGCCCCCCTTTAGAGTATTCTGTGGGCTTCAGTACGTAAAGATGACTAGTAAGCACATGACTTCCTGTCTGGGTGACCACCGTATGAGTACATGTAACTATAGGCACTTAAAGGGGTTTTCTCACTATAGATATTGGTAAGGAAATTGCTAAGCTATGCCATCAATGTCCATTTGGTGCAGATTACGAAAACTAAGTGGCTGTGGCACGTGGAATATGCACTTATTTCAGAGGCTGCATGGTTGGCCGTTGACGGGTTGACCGCCATATGGCTATACTGTGTGTAGCTAAATATACTTAAAGGGGGTTTTCTCACTAAAAATATTGATGGCGTAATGTTAGGATGTGTCATCAATGGGGTCCATCCTCTGTGACCCCCCGCGGATTACAGAGCACAGGACCATGCCAGTTCATCTCCTGTTGGATTAGCTCAGTTTTGGTGAACGGCCAACCATGCAGTCTTCGAAAAAAGATGCCGAAGTGGTACTTTCCTAGTGCCGCTGCCACATTGTTCTAGTCTTCTGACCCTCCCGCAATTAGACATATATGTCCCATCAATCACTCATATGGAGGTCAGCCAGACACCAAGTCGTCTCGTTACTAGTCATATTGAAGAAAGAGACCCCTTTAGATGCAGGAATTGACATCTGCTATACAATAGACTGCCTCTCGCTGAGTTTTGGTTCTTTCCATTTGGGCAACAAGAAACATGAAAGCAGCTTCAGGATTAAAACATGCAAGACAAGGTGGAAAAGAAGGGTTATCGGGTTTGGTACCAGGCTTATACTATCCATATGACTTCGTTCACATCTGTGTCGGGGCTCCGTTCATGGGTTCCATCTGAGATTTCCGTCAGGGGAACCCATGAACGCAAACCTGACTGAAACAAACGGAAACCGTATCCGTTTGCATCACCATTATTGTCAATGGTGACTGATCCGGTTCCAATGGTTTCCGTTTGTCACCGTTGTGTAAGGGTTCCGTCGTTATGGAATCCATACCATAGTCAACTGCGCTATTCATTCCGTCAAAACGACGGAATCCTTTCACAATGGTGACAAAGCGGAAACCATTTGCACCGGCTCCGTCACCATTGAAATCAATGATGATGCAAACGGAAACCTATGGTTTACGTTTATTTCAGTCCGGGTTTTGTTCATGGGTTCCCCTGATGGAAAACTCAGATGGCTGCAGTACCCGACACAGCCACATGGAACAGCCCCTGCTTCTTGGCGATCGTTGAGTTGTTGTGGGGTTAATCACTCATTTATGGCCTATCTATATCCCAGAAAACCCTTTTAATTGGTATCACTTTCCATTGATGTTGGAGGCAAAAACTATTAAAAAAAAGTCAGGGTTACTATTCATTACTGTATGGGAGGCAGAATCTATTGCAGAACACGCTTCTTCCACTTAACTTTATTAATGTGGTTTTCATCACCGGTAACTAAACAGCGGCACCAAAGGCATAATCTGCGCTCGGCAAGCTTAGCTAAATGAAACAGTTTAGCAATTACGGGAAGATATTTATACCCTGAAACGCTTTGCTCTGTGAAATGCCTCATTGATTCATTAACGGAGACATCAGATGCTTCGCATCCCAGCTGGGAACGCCGCACACTGCTCATCCCCATGTACGAGCTTCAGTCTATTATAGAAACGCTTATCTCCAAATAAGTCTGGATAATTTACCCTCCGGCTCTTTCAGAATCAGCCTTGGGTGAGCGAGAAAGTGGAAAAAGAACTGATTGTCTTAAATGAGAGAATGGAGAAAAAAATGGGAATTTAAGTTTGGGGAAATTTCTTTAGTCAATCAACGCTCCACCATAGATAAGTCCAGAAAAGTTGCTGATAGCCCAAAAGTTTGAGATCCAGACATAGAAAGGGAAGTGGAAGTCTCAAGTGAATATTTTCCAACATAAAGACCTGAAGTAGAATTTAGATTGTGTTTCAACATTTGGAAGTTTGCATTTATTTTTTTATTTTTTTTTAGGGGTTGGTCTGGTCGGAAGAATCCAATTGTTGGACTTAACTCATGTAAAAAAATCCTGCCAACCAAACTCTTCTTTAATTATAAATGCATTCTGGTGTTCTAGTACCTTAAAGTGGCTTAATATCAGAATCCCTGGTGGTCTGGAATAGTGAAGAGGCTAATTGATGAGGTTAATGCCAGAATTTCATTAGTTCAGGGGTAGTAAAGAAGTTAATACCAGCAGCACTGGTGGTCTAGAGTATTAAAGTGGTTAATGCCAGTATCTCTGGTGATTTAAGGTAGTAAAGAGGTTAGTTCCAGCATTCCTGGTGATTTAGGGTAGTAAGGAGGTTAATGCCAGCATCCCTGGTGGTCTAGGGTAGTAAGGAGGTTAATGCCAGTATCCCTGATGATTTAGGGTAGTAAGGAGGTTAATGCCAGTATCCCTGATGATTTAGGGTAGTAAGGTGGTTGATACCAGCATTCCTGATGATTTAGGGTAGTATGGTAGTTAATGCCAGTATTCCTGATGGTCTAGGGTAGTAAAGATGTTAATGCCAGCATCCCTGGTGGTCTAGGGTAGTAAAGAGGTTAATGCCAACATCTGTGGTGGTCTAGGTAGTGAAGAGTTTGATACCTACATTCCTGGTGATTTAGGGTAGTAAGGAGGTTAATGGCAGCATTCCTGGTGGTCTAGGTAATAAAGAGGTTAATGCCAACATCCCTCGTGGTCTAGGGTAGTAAGTTGGTTAATGCCAGTGTAATGGCAGGAAGGAGGTGAAGGGAAAGTGAGCCCTAATCTACCCACCGCCCTGTCCCTGCCTACTTGCAACGACCCGCCCTAGGCGACGAGGTACAACTGGGCGGCGGTCCCTACGCTGGCTAAGTGCACAGGAAGACAAACAGGGAACACGCAAGGGAAGGGGCAGTAGCCACGGAACGCCACGAGGAAACGGGGCGGCGAACGAACAGTCAGGACCAGGACGAAGTGAGTACACCCGAGCGGGCACGGAGACAGAAGCAAGCCAGGGGCAAAGCAAAGCAGGTCAAGCAGAACTGCAGCAAGGCAGAAGCACGGCAGAAGCAGGCTGGAGCAAAGCAGCAGTGGGGCCAGGAATCCAAAAGAATTACAAGCACTGAGGGAGAGCACAGGGCAGGTAATAAAGGGCAGGGGGCGGAGCTAACTCCGACAGACCAGGCCGCGATAGGCTCTCCCACTCCTGAGCCTGCCACCCTGGTTGGTGGGAGATGGTGTCAGTCGAACAGGTCTGGCCTCAGGTGTGGATTGATTAATCCCAGGAGTATAGCTAGATGAAGTACCTGGCAGATCCCTAACAGTACTCCCCCTTTTATGAGGGGCCACCGGACCCTTACTAAGGGGACCCGGTTTAGTGGGGAAGAGGAGGTGGAACCTCCTGATCAATACCCCAGCGTGAACATCACGGGCAGGTACCCAAGTCCTCTCCTCCGGCCCGTATCCTCTCCAATGGACCAGGTACTGGAGGGAGCCCTGGACCATCCTACTGTCCATAATCTTGGCCACCTCGAATTCCACCCCCTCAGGGGTGAGAACGGGAACAGGAGGTATCCTCGAGGGGGACCAGGACGGGGAGCAGCGTTTAAGGAGGGAGGCATGGAAGACGTCATGTATGCGAAAGGATGGGGGGAGCTCCAGACGGAAGGATACAGGGTTGAGGACTTCAATGATCTTATAAGGTCCAATAAATCGGGGAGCAAACTTCCTGGACGGGACCTTAAGGCGCAAGTTCCTGGACGACAACCAGACCAAATCCCCGACGACAAACCGGGGGTTAGCAGAACGTCTACTATCCGCCTGAATCTTTTGTGCGCTCTGGGACGCCTCTAGGTTCTTCTGAACCTGGGCCCAGACAGTGCACAGTTCCCGATGAACCTCCTCTACCTCAGGATTATTGGAACAACCAGGGGAGACGGAGGAGAACCTTGGGTTAAACCCGAAATTACAGAAAAACGGGGAGACCCCTGACGAGTTACTGACCCGGTTATTCAGGGAAAATTCAGCAAGGGGAAGGAATGAGACCCAATCGAATTGACAGTCAGAGATGAAGCACCTTAAATATTGTTCCAGGGATTGGTTGGTCCTTTCCGTTTGGCCATTAGTTTCGGGATGGAAGGCGGAGGAGAAGGACAGATCAATCTCCAACTTTTTACAAAAAGCTCTCCAAAATAAGGAAACAAATTGTACCCCTCTGTCAGAAACGATATTGACTGGGGCCCCATGGAGACGCAGGATGTGTTTCACAAACAAAGAAGCTAACGTCTTGGCGTTAGGTAGCTTCTTAAGGGGCACAAAGTGGCACATCTTGCTGAAGCGGTCGACTACCACCCACACCACCGACTTGCCCTGAGATGGAGGCAAATCGGTGATAAAATCCATGGAGATATGGGTCCAAGGTCTCTGGGGAATGGGCAAGGAACGTAGTAGGCCCGCAGGTCGGGACCTAGGGGTTTTGGACCTAGCGCAAACCTCACAAGCGGCGACGTAAGCCCTAACATCTTTAGGCAACCCAGGCCACCAATAGTTTCTGGTAATGAGGTGTTTGGTGCCCAAGATGCCAGGATGACCAGATAGAGCGGAGTCATGGTTTTCCCTGAGTACCCTCAGCCGGTATTGCAGGGGAACAAACAGTTTGTCCCCAGGGACGTTCCCGGGAGCTGCACCCTGATCAGCCGCGATATCAGAAGCTAAATCAGAATCCGTGGCAGAGACGATTATACCAGGGGGTAAAATACAAGCAGGATCCTTCTCGGAAGGAGGATTGGCCATGAAACTACGTGACAGAGCGTCAGCCTTAATATTCTTGGACCCAGCCCTATAGGTAACCAAGAAATTAAATCTGGTAAAGAATAGTGCCCACCGAGCTTGTCTAGGATTAAGCCTCCGGGCCGATTCTAGGAAAACCAGATTCTTGTGATCCGTAAGGACCGTTACCTGGTGTCTGGCCCCCTCCAGGAAGTGCCGCCACTCCTCAAAAGCCCATTTAATGGCTAGAAGTTCGCGGTTGCCAATATCATAGTTACTCTCCGTGGGCGAAAACTTCCTAGAGAAGTAAGCACAGGGGCGGAGATTGGTGAGGGAGCTGGTACCCTGGGACAAGACGGCCCCCACTCCCACCTCGGAAGCGTCAACCTCCACAATAAATGGCTCCTCTTGGTTGGGCTGAATCAGCACGGGGGCCGAGATAAAGCACTTCTTGAGAGTCTCAAAGGCCTGGACGGCCTCAGGGGGCCAATGGAGGACATCGGCACCCTTGCGGGTAAGGTCCGTAAGAGACTTAGCGACGACCGAGAAGTTGGCAATAAATCTCCTGTAATAGTTGGCGAACCCTAAAAAACACTGTAACGCCTTAAGGGAGGCAGGTTGGACCCATTCCGCCACAGCTTGAACCTTGGCAGGGTCCATGCGGAATTCATGAGGAGTGAGGATTTGCCCTAAAAATGGTATCTCCTGTACCCCAAAGACACATTTTTCAGTCTTAGCAAACAGATTATTCTCCCGAAGGACCTGGAGCACCTTCCTGACATGCTCCACGTGGGAGGACCAGTCCTTGGAAAACACCAGTATGTCATCAAGGTACACAACAAGAAAATTACCCAGGTACTCTCTCAGGATTTCATTAATAAAATTCTGGAAGACAGCAGGGGCATTACACAACCCAAAGGGCATGACCAGGTATTCGAAATGACCCTCGGGTGTGTTGAACGCAGTTTTCCACTCATCCCCCTCTTTGATGCGGATAAGGTTATATGCCCCCCGTAGATCGAACTTAGAAAACCATTGGGCTCCCTGAACCTGATTAAAAAGATCCGGAATCAAAGGAAGTGGGTACTGGTTCCTTACGGTGACCTTATTCAGGTTACGATAATCAATGCACGGCCTAAGACCACCATCCTTCTTCCCCACGAAGAAGAAGCCAGCACCTACAGGAGAAGTCGAGGGGCGAATGAAACCCTTGGCCAGGCATTCTTGGATATACACCCTCATCGCTTCACGTTCAGGACATGAAAGATTAAATATCCTACCCTTAGGAAGCTTGGCACCAGGCACCAAATCGATAGCGCAATCGTAATCTCTATGGGGGGGCAACACCTCGGAGGCCTCCTTAGAAAACACATCGGCGAAGTCCTGAACAAACTCAGGAAGCGTGTTTACCTCCTCCCGGGGAGAAATAGAGTTAACAGAAAGACATGACATAAGACATTCATTACCCCATTTGGTGAGATCCCCAGTATTCCAATCAAATGTGGGATTATGCAATTGCAACCAGGGAAGGCCTAAAACCAGATCAGACGATAATCCCTGCATCACCAGTACAGAGCACTGCTCCAAATGCATGGAGCCAACCAGGAGTTCAAAAACAGGAGTATGCTGAGTAAAATAACCATTAGCAAGGGGGGTTGAGTCGATACCTACTACAGGGATAGGATAAGGTAAATCAATACAAGGCATCTTTAGAGACATAGCAAATTCCACAGACATGATATTAGCAGATGAGCCAGAATCCACGAAAGCACTGCCCGTGGCAGACCGGCCAGCAAACGAGACCTGAAAGGGAAGCAAAATTTTATTGCGTTTCACATTAACGGGAAATACCTGTGCGCCCAAGTGACCTCCCCGATGATCACTTAGGCGCGGAAGTTTTCCGGCTTCTTATTCTTGCGCCTGGGACAGGTGTTCAGTAGATGCTTGTCGTCCCCACAGTAGAAGCAGAGACCATTCATTCTGCGAAACTCCCTACGTTGTCGAGGGGACATGGAGGCCCCGAGTTGCATAGGTACCTCCGAGTCCTCCGTGGAGGGGCGAGGAGACGGGACCTCGGGGGGGATCGCAGAAAAGTCAGAGGGGAGCACACTGAAGCGTTCTAGCTGACGTTCCCTGAGACGTCGGTCAAGTCGTACTGCTAGGGCCATAACCTGGTCAAGGGAGTCAGGCGAGGGGTAGCTAACCAGCAGATCCTTCAGGGCGTCAGATAATCCTAACCTAAACTGGCACCTTAGGGCCGGATCGTTCCACTGAGAAGCTACGCACCACTTCCTAAAATCAGAACAGTATTCCTCAACCGGTCTCCTACCCTGACGTAAGGTCACCAGCTGACTCTCGGCTAAAGCAGTCCTGTCAGTCTCGTCGTAAATGAGTCCGAGGGCAGAGAAAAAACGATCAACAGAGGAAAGTTCAGGGGCGTCAGGAGCCAAGGAGAAGGCCCACTCTTGGGGCCCTTCCTGGAGTCGAGATATGATGATACCCACCCGCTGGTTCTCGGAACCTGAGGAGTGGGGCTTTAGGCGGAAATACAGTCTGCAACTCTCCCGGAAGGAGAGAAACGTCTTACGGTCCCCTGAAAACCGGTCAGGTAACTTGAGGTCGGGTTCTAGAGGTGAGGTGAGGGGTACTACTAAAGCAGCGTCACCCTGATTGACCCTTTGGGCCAGGGCCTGGACCTGTAGGGAGAGGCCCTGCATCTGCTGGGTCAGGGTCTCAAGGGGGTCCATGACAGCGTCAGCGTAGGAGAAATGGTAGACTAGGTAAGGGCTTGTAATTATGTAATGGCAGGAAGGAGGTGAAGGGAAAGTGAGCCCTAATCTACCCACCGCCCTGTCCCTGCCTACTTGCAACGACCCGCCCTAGGCGACGAGGTACAACTGGGCGGCGGTCCCTACGCTGGCTAAGTGCACAGGAAGACAAACAGGGAACACGCAAGGGAAGGGGCAGTAGCCACGGAACGCCACGAGGAAACGGGGCGGCGAACGAACAGTCAGGACCAGGACGAAGTGAGTACACCCGAGCGGGCACGGAGACAGAAGCAAGCCAGGGGCAAAGCAAAGCAGGTCAAGCAGAACTGCAGCAAGGCAGAAGCACGGCAGAAGCAGGCTGGAGCAAAGCAGCAGTGGGGCCAGGAATCCAAAAGAATTACAAGCACTGAGGGAGAGCACAGGGCAGGTAATAAAGGGCAGGGGGCGGAGCTAACTCCGACAGACCAGGCCGCGATAGGCTCTCCCACTCCTGAGCCTGCCACCCTGGTTGGTGGGAGATGGTGTCAGTCGAACAGGTCTGGCCTCAGGTGTGGATTGATTAATCCCAGGAGTATAGCTAGATGAAGTACCTGGCAGATCCCTAACAGCCAGCATACCTTCTGGTCTAGTGTAGTAAGGAGGTTATTGCCAGCTTCCCTGGTGATTTGGGGTAGTAATGAGGCTAATGCCAGCATCCCTGATGGTCTAGGGTAATAAGGGGGTTATTGCCAGCATCCCTGCTGGTCCAATGTAGTAAAGAGGTTAATGCCAACATCCCTGGTGGTCTAGGGTAGTAAGTTGGTTAATGCCAGCATACCTTCTGGTCTAGTGTAGTAAGGAGGTAATTGCCAGCTTCCCTGGTGATTTGGGGTAGTAAGGAGGCTAATGCCAGCATCCCTGATGGTCTAGGGTAGTAAGGAGGTTATTGCCAGCATCCCTGGTGGTCCAGTGTAGTAAAGAGGTTAATGCCAGCATCCATGGTGGTCTCGGGTAGTAAGGTGAATTGCAGAATTCCTGGTGGTCTAGAGTAATGAAGGGGTTACTGTTTTAGACTTGTTGTTCAGTGGTTCACTCACCTCTTCAGGCGTCAGCGATGTCCCAGTAGCTTCAGTTGTCTCTATGTTCAGGCAGAGCTCTTCATGAGCACAAGAACTGGTCTAAGTTAGGGATGCACGATGCATAGAAACTTCGATACTGTTTTCGATACTGTGCACCCTCAAATGGTTCGATACCGTCATTTCATGTATTTCGATACTAAGCTGTGCGGCCGCACAGCTCAGTATTGTTACATAGTTACATAGTTACATAGTTAGAACGGCTGAAAAAAGACACATGTCCATCAAGTTCAACCAAGGGATGGAAAAAGGGAAGGAAAAATTTCTACACATAGGAGTTAATACTTTTTTGTTCTAGGAAATGATCTAACCCTTTTTTGCAGCATCTCCTGTCCCGGCTGTGACGGCTCCTGCGGTGACTATTCCATAGATTCACAGTTCTCACAGTAAAGAAGCCTTGTCGCCTCTGCAGGTTGAACCTTTTTTTCTCCAGACGGAGGGAGTGCCCCCTTGTTTTTTGAGGGGGTTTTACAAGGAACAGGATTTCACCATATTTTTTGTATGTGCCATTTATATATTTATATAAGTTAATCATGTCCCCCCTTAGTCGTCTTTTCTCAAGGCTAAATAGGTTTAATTCTTTTAACACATGAATGTATGGGAGCGGAGCTGCGGCTGTGTAATACAGCCATTGCCACGCTCCTGAGTCCTGACAAGTGTGCGCGCGGTCAACATGATGTGATGCAGCTGGCGCTGCACTATTGAGCGCCGGCACTGAAGACAGAACATGGCGGGCGCACTTCTTGTCAGGAGCGGGGCAATGGCTGTATTACTTAGCCGCAGCCCCGCTCTAACGGCGGAGATGAGAGAAACCTCATCTCCGCCGCTATTCCCCTTAATGCTGCGATCAAATCCGACCGCAGCATTCAGGGGAACATGAGAAGGGGGGATGCCCTTTGGATCGCGTCACAGGAATTTCCTGTGACGCGATCAAGGGCCATACCATATATGGGCAGACAGCCCAGGGTCCATTGAAGGACCCCAGGGCTGTCTGACCATATTTCCTGCTGTTAGGGCATACTGAGGTATGCCCTAACAACTGCCTGTGTACTATTAGTATATAGATATATGTTAGTACATTGAAGTTTTAAAAATAAAAAAGTTAAAAAATAAATAAAGTAATGTTAAATAAAAATAAAAAACACACATTACAATAAACATTAAAATAAGTCTCAATACATAAAATATACACATTTGGTATTGTTGCGACCGTAATAACACATTTATAGCGTCATTCATGTTTACACTGTTATAAAATAAAATCTGCTTTCTTTCGCTTATTAATGTGGGGCACGAGGTGTTATCAATTTTGAACCTCCGTGTGCCTCACATTAATAGTAAATAACCCCATCGTGTACCTCACACATTAACCCCATCATTTTCCCCACAGTCATAATGGACAACATTAGGTTAATGACTATTAATGTGAGGAACATGGAGGTTCAAAATTAGTCACACCTCGCGCCTCACATCAGAAAATGTAATTACTTTTTTTTTTATTATTATTATTGTTGGCAAAGGTATTGTTTTGGTATTGAGTATCGCAATACTACACGAAGTATCGGTGTCGAAGTCCAAATTCTGGTGTCGTGACATCCCTAGTCTAAGTGTCAGGCACCACGCTGTGCCCCTTGACTCCTGGATCCCCCAATGCCCTGGGTTCAGCAGTGGACAACCCCATCTGAAGCGAACAATAGACCAGATCATTCTCGGCAGCCCGTGATGCCATGGCAGCCGGGGTCCGAACAGAGGCCGCCAAGCCTGCTATGGCTATGGGCCTATTAGGTCGTGCCAGAGGCATGGCCTAATAGATTGCCTGTCCGTTTTACACTGACAGGCAGTAATGCTTTGGTATACTAAAGAATTATATCAGCGATGGGAAGAACGAAGTGTGAAGTCATCTAGTGGGACAAAAAGAAAATGAAATCCAGTTAAAGTTTATAAAAAAAAAAAAAAGGCCACAGTAAAAATATATATCTTTTTTTCATAAAAAGTGATTTTATTTTGTAAAAGTATAAATAACAAACAAACAAAAATACACATATTGTAAGACCACGATCGTTACAACCTGAACAATAAAGGTAATGCCTTATTTCAATTGCATGGGGAACGCCGGACAAAACAAAAACACAAAAAACAACGGCGGAATTGTTTTTTTTCCTCCCTCCAAAACAAATAGAATAAAAGTTAACCTATAAGTGCCCCAAAACTACACCTGGTCCCGCAAAAAACAAGCCCCCATATGGCTACTTCAACCGAAAAATACAAAAGTTATGACTCATGGAATGCGGCAATGCAAAAGCAAATAAAACGTTTTTTTATTATGCAAAAGTAGAAAAACATGAAAAACCTCTACATATTTGGTATCGTCATAATCGTACCGACCCATAGAATAAAGGTAACATGTTATTTATGCCACATAGTGAACGGCGTAAATTTAAAACACGAAAATCAATGCTGGAATAGCTGTTTTTTTAAATTCCCTCACAGAAAAAAGTTAATCAATATATTTTATGAACCCAAAAAAAATACGCGTTTCACAAAAAACAATCCTTCATACGGTTGAGTTTGATGGAAAAGTAAAAAAGTTATGATTCTTGAAATGCGAAAATGAAAAAGAACAACCGGTCATTAAGGCCAAAATAGGCCTGGTCATTAAGGAGTTAATACCAGGCTACATATCACAAGTACATAGATGGCCAAATATGAAGATGTCCGCAGCCGGCCGAGCAGAAGCAATAGACAGTTTGAAGAAAATTTCATTTGATATCTAACATTTTCCAGAGAGAAATCTGCAGGAAAATAACTAGTTTTGAACATAGAGTGTCATTTTTTGTTAGTAATAATGATGACACCCGCATGACAGCCCCAACCTGTACTAGGAGAAACAAGACGGGAGGAAAGAGACAGAGACACAGATCAGAGACGTATCATTTCTTATGACGCGATCTCGCTGATATCTCACTAAGGGGCTGAGGGGAATTTCTTGCAATGAGAACAAGGAGCAGGCCGGAACGTTCTGTCCGCTACACAGAAAATAAGATTATAACATACTCAGACCTTCAGGATCTCTTGGGTATAGAAAGCAATAGAGAGGAGCGCAGAAACCCAGCATTTAGATTTGGTTTTGATTTTTGGCATGGCATGGTTTGATTTGAGTTTTGGACTCTCATTTCAAACAAAAGTGTATGTCATGAAATATAATATAATATTAATAATGTGCAAAAATAGTGCCAAAATAATACTGCCATACAGTATCAGAAAATAGTACTGCCATACAGTGCCAAAATAATACTGCCATACAGTAACAGAAAATAGTACTGCCATACAGTGCCAAAATAATACTGCCAGAGTATCAGAAAATAGTACTGCCATACAGTGCCAGAATAATACTGCCATACAGTGTCGGAAAATAGTACTGCCATACAGTGCCAGAATAATACTGCCAGAGTATCAGAAAATAGTACTGCCATACAGTGCCAGAATAATACTGCCATACAGTGTCGGAAAATAGTACTGCCATACAGTGCCAAAATAATACTGCCAGAGTATCAGAAAATAGTACTGCCATACAGTGCCAGAATAATACTGCCATACAGTGTCGGAAAATAGTACTGCCATACAGTGCCAAAATAATGCTGCCATACAGTGTGAGAAAATAGTACTGCCATACAGTGCCAAAATAATACTGTCATACAGTGTCGGAAAATAGTACTGCCATACAGTGCCAAAATAATGCTGCCATACAGTGTGAGAAAATAGTACTGCCATACAGTGCCAAAATAGTACTGTCATACAGTGCAAAAAAAAATATACTGCCATACAGTGTCAGAAAATAGTGCTGCCATACAGTGTCAGAAAATAGTGCTGCCATACAGTGTCAGAAAATAGTGCTGCCATACAGTGTCAGAAAATAGTGCTGCCATACAGTGTCAGAAAATAGTGCTGCCATACAGTGTCAGAAAATAGTGCTGCCATACAGTGTCAGAAAATAGTGCTGCCATACAGTGTCAGAAAATAGTGCTGTTATACAGTGCCAAAATAATACTGCAGTGTTAGAAAATAGTGCATATAGTGTTCAGATACCATAATGCAATCCACAAGTAAACAGAGCATACAGCGCCCAAATACTATTATATAGTTCCCAAAAGATTATACTATCATGCAGTGGCGGGTCACCGTCCTATAGTGTCAGATATATTGCCAATATTGTGCCATATAGTGCTTATATAGTATCTTACAGTACCAAGTGCCATACGGGTGCCCACTGCCCTCATAATTCCTATAAGTCCATCTACCCATGCAATTCTATCCGGCTATATGCCAGAATAAAGACGACATTGTGCCTCATCTGCAAAGAAGTTTCTGACATTCCCTTTTCCTAGGCTGACAATGACCTGATGCTCCTACAATATTATCTCATCTCTCTCTATCTTATATCTGTCTCTCTATCCGTTCTTCCCATATATGTCAGTCGGCTTGAGAAAGGCCCATGACGGGGGCTGAAACGTTCTATCTATCTATCTATCTATCTATCTATCTATCTATCTATCTATCTATCTATCTATCTATCTATCTATCTATCTATCTATCTATCTATCTAATATCTATCTCATATCTATCTCATATCTATCTCATATCTATCTAATATCTATCTATCTATCTAATATCTATCTCATATCTATCTAATATCTATCTATCTATCTATCTATCTATCTATCTATCTATCTATCTATCTATCTATCTATCTATCTAATATCTATCTATCTATCTATCTATCTATCTATCTATCTATCTAATATCTATCTCATATCTATCTATCTATCTATCTCATATCTATCTATCTATCTAATATCTATCTCATATCTATCTATCTATCTCATATCTATCTATCTATCTCATATCTATCTATCTATCTCATATCTATCTATCTATCTAATATCTATCTCATATCTATCTATCTATCTCATATCTATCTATCTATCTATCTATCTATCTATCTATCTATCTATCTATCTATCTATCTATCTATCTATCTATCTATCTATCTAATATCTATCTATCTCATATCTATCTATCTATCTATCTATCTATCTATCTATCTATCTATCTATCTATCTATCTATCTCATATCTATCTATCTATCTCATATCTATCTATCTATCTCATATCTATCTATCTATCTCATATCTATCTATCTATCTCATATCTATCTATCTATCTCATATCTATCTATCTATCTATCTATCTATCTATCTATCTATCTATCTATCTATCTATCTATCTATCTATCTATCTATCTATCTCATATCTATCTCATATCTATCTATCTATCTCATATCTATCTATCTATCTCATATCTATCTCATATCTATCTATCTATCTATCTATCTCATATCTATCTATCTATCTATCTATCTATCTATCTATCTATCTATCTATCTATCTATCTATCTATCTATCTATCTATCTATCTATTCATCTCATATCTAACTATCTATATTCCTTGCATCTATATATCCGTCTCACATCGATCGATCTTGAAGCGCGCATTTATCTGTAGTAAGTAGTTTGTTACATTGTTGTTCTGGATCCGTATTGTCTTTTCAGTGACTATATTCAGATGATGTAATTGGCTGTCACTCCTGCGAATGCGGTTACCAAGGTTACCTGACGAGACCCGTCATTTGTTTTATTGAATGATACGTGCGCGATGTGTACTTAATCAGACTAATCAGACTGAGAGCAAAACAAACTATTTACTTAGCGGACTAATTGAAATCAGATCGTGTGGGATTTACCAGGGACGCTTATTGATGAGGAGTTTGTTTGCTCTTGTTAGGGACATTATAAACAATCAGTGTTACAAAACAGGCTGCAGATTGGCAGCTAAGACGGCGGCATGTGCCGCTTATCGAAACTCGGATTGTGACCACAGGTCCCGTAGGAATGTGTCCAGCTTTGGAATTGGTGTGAGATTTATCAAAACTAGAGCAAAGCAAAAGTGGAGCTGTTGTCCATAGCAACCAATCAGGTTGCTGCTTCCATTTTTCAAAGGACCTCTGAGTGATGAGAGGTGGGACCTAATTGGTTGCTATGGACAACTGCACTATTTTCAATGACTTTCCCTCAATGCGTCTTGCTATATTGCAGCCATGGAAAACTGTATCATTCTGCAAGGTTTGCTATAACTTAAAGGGGTTGAATTGTGAGTTAATAGAGGGGGGTCCTCTGTTCAGGATTCTCATCGCTTGATGAGAGTGGAGAGCGGTTATAAAGAGCGGTTCTCCCTCTGGAGGACTTGTCCTGTCCTGTTTTACACAGACAACACCTTGATATGAATAGACACTGTTGTAATTCATAGTTTCTCCTGTGGTGGCGCTGCAGGAAAATTGAACACTTACTGCCAGGTTTCCCCAAAAATTACAGCTGATCACTGGGGGTCCCAGCAGGAGGACAGTTTCTGATCTGCTTTTTGTCAAGGGGTCCTTCTAACAATTATGGATTGCCCAAAGCGGAGAACCCCTTTTAAGGGAACACTCCAGGCAAGACTGATACACTGTGTTATGCCTGGTGCAGGCCCTGAGGGGGCGGAGCATGACACAGAAATTTTCTTTTTGGTCCTCCTTAAATCCCTGCATCATGGTTCGCCCTCTCAAGCCCTGCACCATAACATAGTGGGGCGAATATATTAAAAGGTTAAAAAAGTTTGGACACAAAGGCAATGCTATTATGTGGGGCACAGTGGCAGCACTATTATGTGGGTCACAGTGGCAGCACTATTATGTGGGGCACAGTGGCAGTACTATTATATGGGGCACAGTGGCAGCACTATTATGTGGGGGCACAGTGGCAGCACTATTATGTGGGGCACAGCGTCAGCACTATTATGTGGGGCACAGCGGCAGCACTATTATGTGGGTCACAGTGGCAGCACTATTATGTGGGTCACAGTGGCAGCACTATTATGTGGGGCACAGTGGCAGTACTATTATATGGGGCACAGTGGCAGCACTGTTATGTGGTTCACAGTGGCAGCACTATTATGTGGGGGCACAGCGGCAGCACTATTATGTGGGTCACAGTGGCAGCACTATTATGTGGGTCACAGTGGCAGCACTATTATGTGGGGCACAGTGGCAGTACTATTATATGGGGCACAGTGGCAGCACTGTTATGTGGTTCACAGTGGCAGCACTATTATGTGGGGCACAGTGGCAGTACTATTATATGGGGCACAGTGGCAGCACTGTTATGTGGGTCACAGTGGCAGCACTATTATGTGGGGGCACAGTGGCAGCACTATTATGTGGGGGCACAGTGGCAGCACTATTATGTGGGGCACAGTGGCAGAACTGTTATGTGGGGGCACAATGGCAGTGCGAATTATGAGGGGCACAGTGGCCGCAGTGCTATTATGTGTTGCACAGTGGCAGAGCAATGGGGGCAGTATTATATGGCAGCACTATTATGTAGGGCACAGTGGCAGCAGTGCTATTATTACAGGGCCCTCCAACAGTAATATTATGGGGAGCTCTCACTATTTAAGGGTCTGTCACCACTTTTGACCCCTCCCAAACTGCTAAGGCTCTGTTCACATCTACGTCGTTAGCGGCCCTCCATTGCAATTCCGGCGAAAAATGCCGGAAGATATAGCATCCTGCACTATTTCTTCCGGTAAAACGACGGACACCCTCACGAAAACTTGACAGAAACTATTAAAATCAATGGGTTCCGCCGGGCACCGTTAGTATTTGTGATTCAAAGGCTCCGGCACTTCTGTTTTTTGTCCTTCTGTTCCTATGATGAAACGGAAAAATGTAGCGCGGATGTGAACAGAGCCTAAGAAGATACAGGTTTAAACATACCTATGTGGCGATCATACATCAGGCATTACTGGGAAAATGTACCTTTAATCGCTCATGCGCCATAAGCTAATTTGATGTCAAGTGTCCGCTGGGCAGGAAAGTGTCCTGGCTTCTCTTCTGCAAACCCTCCCCAACCCCTTACCTCTTGAATGATGGCTCTAGCGGTCTACTGCGTCATTATGTGCAATCCGCTAGAGGGGTTGGGGAGGGTTTACAGCCAAGAAGCCAGGACTCTTCCCTGCCCAGCGGACATTTGGCATCTCATTAGCTTATGGCACGTCCTGCCACCATGAGACCCCTGACAAAATATCTGACTTATGTCTAAATATCTACAGTGTAAAAAAAAATTCAGAGATCTGCAAATGCTAAGGACCTTCTCCGCCTAAAATAGAAAAATTCCCATTAAAGCGCTCTCTTCTGCCAATATATTAGGCAAATGTGCTGTTCAGGAGTCTGGAAAAGCTGCGTAACACCTTCAGTGGGATCTCATGACGACCATATTGGACGTCACCCAGCTCTTCCAGAAACAGATATGACTAATTAATGTCCCAGTTGAGTGCCCACTGCATTAAAAATGCTTCCCCCTTCCACAGGATAGGTGATAAATGTTAGATCGATGGGGGCCCCCAACGCCAGAGACACTAAAATGGGCCTCTCATCTGACTCCCATAGAGTTTATATACAGCAGCAGCGCGCTTGATCAATTACTGCTCCATACAAACTCCGACCCCCCATGCTTATTCAAGTAAGGAAGAACGGGTGACTTGGGACCCCCATGCAAGTGATCGGTATCGGTCCCAATAATGGACCCTTGTGGATAGGTGAAGACGGTTGAATGTGTGAAGACCCCTTTAACTTCCTATGGCCTCTCATGACAGCGGCCCTATTTGTAATACCTATTTTTTATCCATAACGTCCCACGGGAGAGGTCATCTAGCTTTCCCCGAAACAAACGCTCTTGTTCTTACGCATTCAGTGACTTGAGACGTGATACTGGAAGTTTGATCTATTTACTGTAATGCCAGAAACCTACAGCGGCCGGATCTGTACTAATGACATAATGCAATTATTAGCCGTACAATCAATCCCGCAACGAGACGCTGCAACGTTTGCAGAGCAGGAGACCTTTGTCCTGTTTACTTGGAGGGATAAAGTTCTCCAGTGAATGTCACAACAACCGGGAGCAGACAATGTAGTCATCGTCCACGGGACGTAATCACTTCCCGGTCTGCAGCCAATGTACTAACCGTCCCTCTCTGTCCCTCCACAGCTGTGTAAATGAGTATGGAAGATTATGACTTTCTATTCAAGATCGTACTAATAGGGAACGCGGGCGTAGGGAAGACCTGTCTGGTGCGGCGGTTTACTCAGGTAAGCAACGTTTCGTTTATTAGATGCGCATGTCGCCGGCCTTTTTGTGGTAAATGATAGATATTAGTATGTGACTATATCAAAGCTCACTGGTCGGAGGGTATGGATTATGTTGGGGCTCCACTACGTGAATTGGGGTAGAATCGCGGCATCGCTGTGACTCCTGTTCAATTGTTCGCTATAGGAAATAAGTTACAAGCGGCTTTACGACTAATGCCACAATTTTACCATGGGTGACGCCGTGGAGCCAAGGGCATACAGACCATGCAGCTATGGGGCTCTTGGAGAGAAGGGGACAGTCCCGGTTGAACCCATCCCCATTGCTATTGGGTGGCGAGAACTGCATTGCTAGCAATTAAGGGGGCGCATTGAATTGACACCAAGGGCAAGGAGGAGGGAACAAACACCAGGCCCTTCCGTACTGGGTGGCAAAGCAAGCCTCATAATGGGAGCCCATTTTGGTCATTGCTATGGGGCCCCCTCTCTTCTATATATGCCCTGCGCGAAGACTTGGTAATAATTACAGTCCAGGTGAATTACAGTTGTAAGTTAAGTTGGTTAATTCCCATTGCTCCTATAGCGCCAACATATTCCGCAGTGTTGTAATCACTCTCTGCACCCAATAGGGGCTTATATTTTTATTCTCCTATCTCAGACAAACCCAAATGGGAAGGCAAATAACCTCAGTATGTTTTTGGAGGAGACCTAAGCAAGCATAGGAGGACATACAAACTGCATGTAGATGTTGTCTCTGGTCGGTTTTGAACCCAGGACCACCAGACATTAGTTCTAACCACCGAGCCATTGAGTCTCCTATACAGTCCATCACTTAAAGGGTTATTCCATCACAGAAATGAATATAATTTCGCTAGGATATGCCGGAATTTTCTGATTGGTGGGGGTCCGACTGCCCCATTGATCCTGAGATTGAAGGGGCTGCAGCAATTCAAAGTTTTTCCCTGTACAGCGGCGCTCCCAGCCTCCCGCTGTTTGGGGAACTATAGTACTAGCCCATTCACTTGAATAGAGCTGTGCCGAAGTTTGCTGCACTGCGGGTGGCTGCGAGCGGTGCGGTTGCCGGCAGTCGGATCCCCCACCGATCAAAAAGTGATGGCATATTATAGTGATGTGTTATTACTTTCTGTGATGGGAATAACCCCTTTTACATCCCCCCACTCCTACATAACTGCATAATAGGCAGTTTTTCCCCTCTGGTGTCTAGGAAGGCATGAAATAGCGGCCATATTTGTTTGTGCCCCATGACCAGCTTAAGTCTCCACCGCCCCCCCCCCCCCTCTGTTACTTCCTCTTCCTGTACTGTTTAGTCAGAGGGAGGAACTTCTGGCCTGGCAAAAGGGATCGCCTCTACCATTAGAGATAAGCGGTGCCTATAAATTCCGCTTATATCTGTAGAATTGCCTCGTTCTGATGTCAGGATGGAGATGAGCCCATTGGTGTGTATTATAAATGTATATCGGAGTATGGGCGTTAACTGTCTTGTTCCATTTTACAGGGTCTCTTCCCTCCAGGCCAGGGGGCCACCATCGGGGTAGATTTTATGATTAAAACAGTGGAAATAAAGGGTGAAAAAATAAAGGTGAGATTACCGATAATATGGTTGATTTTATTATTATCCAGTGTTAATAATGGCGAGATATTTACATGCAACGTCCGGATTTATTAAGGGGGTCCTAAACGAATACAATGTAGTGTAAAATGTTGTCCCTATTCTACCTCGGGTACAGGTGGCTGAGGGGTCTGTAACTTAAAGAGGGCAAGGACGAGGTGCAAGGGTGAATATGCTTACAAAGTATTTAGTGTATCTCCTCCTCATCCCCTCTGTCCAGCAAATTTTGACGCAACACAATAATGTTTTATAATAAAGTGCGACCCCGACATGTGTTTACAGCTTGTAAGGCCATTTTGCATTAGTTTAGGACCCCTTCAATACCTGCAGTCTAGGGGACGGTAGAGAAGACTTTGGTAGGTGAAAAAAACCAAAAAACTAAAGAATTATGTTTGGATCTGTGAATGTTTTGGGATTTTATTTTATCCTGTTTCGCATTGGGCGATGCCAAATTTTACCAAAATTGTATCATTTCACATGAACTTTTTGTCAAAATAGTGGAGTTCAGGGGCGTAACTTTAAAGTGCGGGATCATATAGCAAACTTTTAATGCCTTCATTCCCGAGAATTTACCACAGCCATGCGAAAGATAGGGTAAGGGCACACTTGCCGGCTTAGTCGCAGTGAATAAAATAAAATTCTGCGAAAGTACAACTCTTAGTATGACCTGACAAATGACCAGAGCATGTTGGGACAATAATACCAAAACACACTATCAGCCACATAAGTAGTAAATGCAAGGGAGGCGTCAAACCTCAGACTAGACCTCCCAAAAAATTCGGACCCCACAGACCTCCATTAATTCAGACCTTGAACCAGACCCCAAAATTAATTCAGACCCAGACCAGACACCTAAAGAAAATTCAGACCCCAGATTGGACAAAAAAAAAATTTACACCCCAGACCAGACCTCTTTTTTTACCTCTCCTGGCTTCTCTTCACTTCCAGATACTGATACTGCCTAGCGTCAGGAGGTTGTATGTCAAGTCACTTTTAAATTTCATCTGGTAGGTTATCTGGAATTCTAACTATAAATCATCAATGTTTGATCTGTGAGTGTCCGACCTCCGGGACTCTCTCACAGATCATCACACTCGACGATCACTGTGCTAATCATCGAGGGTCCCGAAAATCAGATCCCACCGATCAAACAAGATGCCTAACCTAAGCATAGGCCATCAATGTTATTGTCCCAGAGAACCCTCTTAAAGGGAGTGCCTCTTCACATTTTTGCCTTTAAACCGCTATATAGGTGTAATGTCGGGGTAGGGAAACAGACAAGTGAGCCCTAATCTACCCGCCACTCAGTCCCTGCCTACTTGCAACGACCCGCCCTAGGCGACGTGGTACAACTGGGCGACGGTCCCTACACTCAATAGGTGCACGACAGACAAACAGACAAGGGTACAAAGAAGCCAGGGAAATGGGGAAGTTGCCCACGGGAACACCGTGAGCAACAAGCGAGGTGAACGAGCCGAGTCAAACCAGGAGATGAGCGAGGTACAAAAACGCAGAGCAGAAGAGTGGTCAGAAAAGCCAAGGTCAATCACAAGCAGAGGATCAGTAGTTCAAGAAGCTGCAGCAGGGCCAGGAAACCAACAGAGAAGAATCACAAGCAAAGGAGGAACAGGAAAGGCAGGTATAAATAGACAGAGGGCGGGAGCTAGCTCCGTCTGGCCAGGCTGTGATAGGCTCTCCCACTCCTAAGCCTGCCATCCTGGGTGGTGGAAGATGGAGTCAGTCTCACAGACATAGAAGCAGGTGCAGACTGATTACCTATGGGCATCGACACAGAAGTTGTGTCTGGCAGATCCTTTACAATAGGGAAGGATAATAGATTTTCAAACATACTTATGTTGCCCATCCTGAACCATAAAAAAGTGCTTTTAGTCCTCTGGCCGCTGAATGCAAATGAGCACTGAAGAGTCCTGCAATCCAGAAAGTGTCCTACATTCTAAGCAGAAACCATGTAGACTGCAGGACACTTCCTGAATTGCTGGACTCTTCAGTGCTCATTTGCATATGGCGCCCGGAGGAATAAAAGCACTTTTTTTTATGGTTACAGGTAAAAAATTTCTAGTTTTTAAAGGCTATGTCCACCTTTGCACGCTGTTTTCTTTCTCCAATACATCTTAAATGAAAGCACAAAGCAACTTTACAAATAGTCTCCATTAAAAATCTCCTACCATTTTGTTTCTACAGCTCTCATGCAGTCCTATGTGTCTCCATGGTTACAGACTACAAACCCTATGTGTAGTCTGATCCTGCAGTCACATTCCCTTCCATCTGTTCCCTACTTCTTGCTAGCATACATATGGTAAGTTTGGGACGAATGGAAAACAGTTGGATTACTGTATCAGACTACACACAAGATGTTAACTGTAGTCTGTTACCATGGAGACACCTAGGTTTGCATAGGAGCTGTGTATACAAAATGGTAGCAAATTTTTAATAAAGACTATTTGTAAAATTGTTTCATTTTTGGGTTTTGATGTGTTAAAGCAATAAAACAAACAAACTTATTGTGGAGGTGGACATGGTCTTTTTTGGACAAAAATAGCCCAGTTGTGAAGTGACTGGAAAGTTTCAGCTTTTCTCTGCAAAAGTTAAAGGGGTTGTCCGGGATAGGTGATCAGTATATGATCGTGGGGGTCCGACACCTGGACCCTGCACCGATCAGCGGCTCCGGCTGACTCCGGGCACCGGATGTCCATGCCGGAAGCAGATGGCTCCGGTCATGGAATAGTGGCCGAGCTGCAGTACTGAAGCTCTGCTCCTATTCAACAGTGCTTCCGGCTCCGAATACGGCATATCCTGCATAACATCCGGCGCCTGGAGGCAGCCGTACTAACTGATCGTGCAGGGTCCGGGTGTCAGACCGCCACCGATCATATACTGATGACCTAATCCTGTGGATAGGTCATCGGTTGACCATGCTCGGACAACCCCTTTAATGAGCGCTATTTCTAACTATCATAGTGCACTATGGGTACCCGACCTCCTTGACTGTCCTGATCCATTTATAGTTTAACTGTCCCTTTATTTTGTCAAGGGATCATTGGGCCCCTTTATGCTCTGGGGCCCAGAAGCAGTTGCAGGATATTTGTCACCCTATACCTGCACCCCTTTCCCCTGACACCTTTACTATTGAGGACACATGAAAGATGTTAATATTAATATTTCTTCTAGGAAGACTTGAGTCTGATTGCGGTTTCATTATCATGTACCATAATAGAGACGTGTGTCAGCCGCCATTATAACTGCAGCGCTGATTAGAGGAGGATCGGAATGATTTGATGATTACTTCAGACAGTATTTTATTAATGTTTGTTAGTTTAAGGAGAAAGTTAAATCAAATTTTACACAACATTAATATACTTAATAATATAGTGTCAATAGTTTTCCCGTAAAACACTGGAAAATGTGACGCGTGTCGTAAGTAAATGACCCTCCTTGTGGGCGCAAATCCCATATACCTTGACTACAGCCAAGTATACCTTTACTAAAGTCCAGTATACCAATACACAGGTCCAGTATACCAATACACAGATCCAGTATACCAATACACAGGTCCAGTATACCAATACACAGATCCAGTATACCAATACACAGATCCAGTATACCAATACACAGATCCAGTATACCAATACACAGGTCCAGTATACCAATACACAGATCCAGTATACCAATACACAGATCCAGTATACCAATACACAGATCCAGTATACCAATACACAGGTCCAGTATACCAATACACAGATCCAGTATACCAATACACAGGTCCAGTATACCAATACACAGGTCCAGTATACCTCTTCTACAGTCCAGTATACCAATACACAGGTCCAGTATACCTCTACTAAAGTCCAGTATACCAATACACAGGTCCAGTATACCTCTACTAAAGTCCAGTATACCAATACACAGGTCCAGTATACCTCTTCTACAGTCCAGTATACCAATACACAGGTCCAGTATACCTCTTCTACAGTCCAGTATACCAATACACAGGTCCAGTATACCTCCTCTACAGTCCAGTATACCAATACACAGGTCCAGTATGCCAATACACAGGTCCAGTATACCTCTACTAAAGTCCAATATATCAATACATAGGTCCAGTATACCAATACACAGGTCCAGTATACCTTTTCTACAGTCCAGTATACCAATATACAGGTCCAGTATACCTCTTCCACAGTCCAGTATACTAATACACAGGTCCAGTATACCTCTACTAAAGTCCAGTATACCAATACACAGGCCCAGTATACCAATACACAGGTCCAGTATACCTTTTCTACAGTCCAGTATACCAATACACAGGTCCAGTACACCTCCTCTACAGTCCAGTATACCAATACACAGGTCCAGTATACCAATACACAGGTCCAGTATACCAATACACAGGTCCAGTATGCCAATACACAGGTCCAGTATACCTCTACTAAAGTCCAGTATACCAATACACAGGCCCAGTATACCAATACACAGGTCCAGTATACCTTTTCTACAGTCCAGTATACCAATACACAGGTCCAGTACACCTCCTCTACAGTCCAGTATACCAATACACAGGTCCAGTATACCAATACACAGGTCCAGTATGCCAATACACAGGTCCAGTATACCTCTACTAAAGTCCAGTATACCAATACACAGGTCCAGTATACCTCTACTAAAGTCCAGTATACGGAGAGGCGTAACTTGAAGCTCCTAGGCCCCAATGCAAAATCTATAACAGGGCCTCCCATACCATATATAATTTATAATACTGGTGTCTTCTTATGCGGCTGAGGGGCTTTTGGGCCCCCTCAGGCCCCAGGGCCTGGGTGTGACTGCTACCTCAGCTACGCCCCTGCCAGTATACCAATACACAGGTACACTATACCAATACACAGGTCCAGTATTCTAATACAAAGGTCCAGTATACCTCTACTAAAGTCCAGTATACCAATACACAGGTCTAGTATGTCTCTACTCTAGCCCTGTATGCAGGGGCGTAACTAGGAAAGACTGGGCCCCATAGCAAACTTTTGACTGGGGCCCCCCCTCCCCTGGGTGTCACACAACCCTCCCTTTTTTACAGCCCCCCTGTAGAGAACATCATACAGCCCCCACTGTAGATAACATCATACAGCCCCCCCTGTAGAGAACATCATACAGCCCCCCCTGTAGATAACGCCATACAGGCCCCGCTGTAGACAATGCCATACAGCCCACCACCCTGTAGATAACGCCATACAGCCCCAACCCCCCCTAAAAATCCTACCTTTAGTATGTCCAACAAAATACATTTATTCCCTATCCACAAGGGCTACATGTGTGATCGCTGGCAGCGATAAGTAGAACGGGGGACCGAAAGTCCCCCGAAGTTCTCCATGAGATCAGCGATCACACATGTAACCCCTCCGGCCATGGTGGGGGCCCCGTAGCAGCCGCTACGGCTGCTACAGAGGTAGTTACGCCACTGCCTGTATGCCAATACACATGTTCAGTATGCCTCTACTATGCCAATACACAGGTCCAGTATGCCTCAACTCTGGCCCTGTATTCCTCTAATATGGCGAAGTGCCCTCGACAAAGACCCAGTTTGTCAATACAAAGGTGCAAAATTCTTCTTATAGGGCCCAGCATTCTCACACAGGTCCAGTATGTCTCTACTATGGCCCGTTATGCCTATACACAGGTCTAGTATGCCTCTAATGTGGCTCGTATGCTATTACACAAGTCTTGTATGTACACAGGTAATAGATAGGACCAGTAATCTTCTAATATGGCCCAGTATACTAATTCACAGGTCCATTATGGCTCTACTTAAGCTTTGGGCACATCTGCGTCGTGGACTTTTATTTGTAACAGAAGCCACAACGCAGTTTCGGGTTCGTTGTACGATGGATACCATTGGCGCCAAACGTTATTTCTTAACTAGATAATTCTATTGTGAACATTCGAGGGCAAACTTTTAGTTTCTTCCCTCAGGCGTTCCCGGTATAACTGACGCCAGGGAACTAATCCAGATTTGTGTAACATTTTGATAAGATCCTTCACGTTCTTTACATATATGAATTCTACGTCTAAATTCCATTTTTTTAAGTCACTAAAAATCTGGCAACGTTCAGGGCAGAGCAGCTGGATCGTATTATCACGGTCGCTTTTTGATTATAAATCGTAAAACGCACGGAGAAGGATCTGCCAGCTGGACTCTGTAGGAGCTTAGTGTGTATTTTTTTTTATATTTCAAGCCGACCCGCTTAAGTATATCTGCCGTCAATGTCCGAAATGCGAATACATGTCGGCCATCTCCATTTTTTTTCTGTGTTTGGTTCCCTAGCTCCAGATATGGGACACCGCCGGCCAAGAGAGATTTCGTTCCATCACCCAAAGTTATTACCGCAGTGCCAATGCCTTGATTTTAACTTATGATATAACGTGCGAAGAATCTTTCCGTTGCCTTCCGGAATGGCTGCGGGAAATTGAACAATACGCTAACAATGATGTCATCACTGTGCTCGTGGGTAAGTCGGTACAGTTTAACCCTGAAACCGCCAAAGACGTAACTTTTAGGTCAAGGTATAACCAACCCCCACACAATTAGTGTAAATACCTCATCGTATAGTATAAGCCCCCCAAAAACGGCTCGAAACATCTTTTAGGGGCTTGACATAGAAGAAGAACAACAGGCATTTGGTCCTTTTAGGAAAGTTACCTCATCTCTTCTCCAGTGCCCCTAGTGGTAGCACATATGTTTACATACTTACCCACAATTATTGCTCACTACATCAGCTAATCGATGGCACTGCCAGGTACGTGGACCCGGAATGACGGCACACGGAGTCCCAACTGATCCAGACTACAGAGCTGTAGGAACTCTGCATGCCACCATATTCTACCCTATAAGCTACTAGGAGAGAAACCCTAATACGGCATGTGATAGACTCCATATTACGGATCCGTACAACATCGGACATGTGATGAGGCCCAGGAACAAACAATTTATTAAATATAGCATCTGATATAATCTTCATTACGTTTCTTTACCTGATTTTTCGACCTTACTTTCTACTCTGCATATTGCAGAAAAAAATCTAATGCTACCTGGATACCATCAACAAGCAGGCTGTTGCTGATGGATCTTTTATGGCTTTATTTTTATTATAGCGGTTGGGGAAAAACCCAGGACATTTCAGGACATTAATATATCTGATGCTCATTAACACGTGAACATCCCAATAGTCTGAATAACATATAAACAAGTTATGTAAGCTGGAGTGCAGAGGAGTCTCCCACCCCTTTCACTTCAGTACACCCTTGTGTTCTCAAAGTACTATATAAAGACACATTATAATGATAATTATACTAAAAGAGATCCATCAACAGCAGCTTGATTATAATTCCCAGGTTGCAAATGGAGATTTTTTTTCTACTCCTCATAGTTAGGCTATGTTCACACGCAGACTCAAAAACGTCTGAAAATATGGAGCTGTTAACAAGGGAAAACCGCTCCTAATTTTTAGAAGTTTTTTAAGCCACTCGCGATTTTCGTTGCGTTTTTCGCAGCATTTTTTTACGCCCATTTTTGGAGCTGTTTTCAATAGTGTTTATGAAAAACGGCTCCAAAAACGTCCCAAGAAGTGACCTGCACTTCTTTTTCGCGGCCGTTTTTTTACACGGCCATTTTTCAAAACGGCCCGTAGGAACGAAACGCCGTTTTTCCCATTGAATCAATGGGCAGATGTTTGGAGGCATTCTGCTTCCGATTTTTCAGCCGTTTTTCAGCCATTTATGGCCCAAAAATAGGCCGTGTGAACATACCCTCAGGGTCAGTTCACACGTTGCGCAAATACTGCAGATTTTCCGCTACAGTAGCAGGAAAGTGGATGAGATAAAACAAACCTCATCCACACTCTGCGTAAATACTGAGAAGAAAAAAACGCTCAGAAATTTACCTGCGGTGCAGAATTTTATTACGCAGCATGTCATTTGTATTTGCGTAAACGCTGCTTATTTTTTGCGGGTTTTCCCCATTGAACTCAACGCAACGATTCGGACGCAAAAACGGTAACTCGGTAAAAAAAAATCTCATACTTACCCAGAAGTCTGTGTTCGTCCCTCCAGTGCGGCCTCCTGGGATGACGTTTCATCCCATGTGACCGCTGCTGTGGCCAATCACAGGCAGTATAGGCGGTCACATGGGATGAAACATCATCCCGGGAGGCCGGCCTGGATGACGTCAGAGGGCCGGCCTCCTATGATGATGCTTCATCCCATGTGACCGCCGCTGCAGCCAATCACAGGCTGCAGCGGTCTCCTGGGATGAAACGTCATACCAGCAGGCCGGCTAAATGCTGCAGTCATCCGCAGCGGACATTCCGGGCGAAAAACTGCACCACAGTTTGGTGCGTTTTTGTTGTCCGGAATTCCCTGCGGCGCACAGGGCGGATACGCTTCGTGCTTTTACGCATCGTATCCGCCCCGTTTGAACTCCGCCTAAAAGCGAACCGATGTTAATCAGAGGTAAAGATTCAATTCAATGTGAGGACTACACGTCCATATTTAAATCATCCTTGAATTTTTTTATTGTTCTTGCATTTGACTCTTTCCCGGAAACAAATAATTCACACTTTGTTCCATTCTATGATTTCAGGGAACAAGATTGACCTGGCAGAGAGGAGGGAGGTCTCCCAACAAGGAGCTGAAGAATTTGCCGGATCCCAAAACATGTATTACCTAGAAACCTCTGCCAAAGAGTCGGACAACGTGGAGAAACTCTTCCTGGACTTAGCATGCCGCCTTATCAGCGAGGCCAGGCAAAACGCGTTGGTGAACAATGTAGACTCCTCTTTGCCGGGTGAAGGGAAAAACATCACTTATTTGAACTGTTGTAATTTCAACTAGTCGTCAGGAAATGCAAAAAACATTCACTACGGGCTGAGAGCCTTTTGACCAGATGGATTCCCTCTGGTTGATGTTGCTACATTTCTGGCCATCGCGAGCAGAGGACCAATACGGAAGTCACCATAGTTTGGTGGCAAGCGGCCAAGAGGAAGACACAAAGTTGTGAGTCCTGTCGACAAGTCTTGGGTACAACTTGGAACATAAAACCCCCTATATACATATATATAACGATACGCTGCATACCATGATGGGTTTATGTTCAACTTTTTATTTTAGTTCCTTTCTATTAGATAGAAAAGCATCTTCAAGGAAGCAGAAGACAACAGCCGTAGTATGTTCATCGGAAAAGAGAACTTTTTATAACGATTATAATTTTTGGGAATGCTAGCCCTTCTTTAAACTAAACAAAAATAGATGCAACTTTTTGAGACGGAGGTTGATCATTGCCCCAACTGGGAACTTCTCTTGGATTTTAATGACTGAAATTTTATTGATTTCCTAAGGATGGAAACTAAAGAAGTTTTTATTGACTCTCACCAGAAAAGAACGAACATTGATTCTTATTTTGCATTTATAACCCTTCAAAAAGATCTCCAGCGTTAATCTGGGCTGCCAGTATCGACCTTTATTTTGCCAAAAAGAATTAAAAAATGTTCTTTTGTGAACGGTTTGAAGTAGAGGAACCATTGTGTGTACAAAAATATTATCCTACAGAGCAAATATGGAGGGAGGGGGAGAAGGAAATGGGAGGTGCTTTACGGTCCTCGCACCGGCATTTAATGGTTTTACGGGGTGAACCCACCAAGTATAATCATGTTTGTAGAATTTTGCAAGCGGGATCTTCACTGTAACCCATAGCAACAAATCGAGTGAATGTCTTGATCTTTTTTTTTATTTCACAATGGTATCCCCTTGAACTAGTGAATAAACAGTTGTATGGGCTTCAATTACCACCATGATTATAGAGGAAATATTTATCTGGCATGCATTATTTTGGATTACAAACTTTAACAGTATGGCAAACTATAAATTATTTTCTCCATAGGTCGCCATATAGCCCCACAAGCCACCATATAGCCTATGTTTATGTATATAGGCTCATAGGCCATCACCGAGTCATGTCTTGAAGGTCTTCATTGGCTTATAAGGCACCATAGATCCATATGTCTTCATACATTTTTAGATAGGCCCGCATGGCCGATGTCACACCATGTGATCTTGGAAGGCGTATGAATCTATCTTCATAGGCTCATAAGCCACCAAAGATTCATATGTCTTCATATAGGGTCATAAGACAACATAGATTCACATCTCTTCTAGACTTCAGAAGCTCATAAGCCACCATAGATTCATATATCTTCATATGTTTTTGGATAGGCTCATGTGACACCATTGATTCATGTCTTCTAGGCTTCAATGTTCATTGGCCACCATAGATTCATATGTTTTATAGGCCTCAATCTTTCAACACTCATACACCACCATTGACTCATGTCTTCTAGACTTCAGTTTTCATAAGTCACCATAGATCCACGTGTCCTCATATGTTTTTGATCCATGTGACACCCCAGATCATATGTCTTTTCGGCTTCAAGTATTCACGTGCTCAGAAGCCACAATAGATTCATATGTCTTCTAGGCCAGGGGTGGGGAAACTTTTTTCTGCCAAGGGCCATTTGAATATTTATAACATCATTTGCGGGCCATACAAAATGATCAACTTAAAAATGAGCCTGTTATATTTGGTCAAACCGTTAATTAACTCACCCCTAATGTGATGGCTGGAACTGCTTCTCTGTGGTGAGGCGTGTGATGTTTGCCGGTATTGATGATGTTGCTGCCCTTTCGTCGGTCAGTCTGGAGTGCAGTTGACTCTTTACAATGGTAAGTTTTGAAAATAAGTGCTCGCAGCAGTAAGTTGTTCCGACTTACTTACTTAACAGGGTTTTCCCATCAGGGACATTTATGACATATCCACTGGATATGTCATAAATGTCAGATAGGTGCGGGTCGCAGATCTATCGCTAGAACGGGGCCCCCTAAACCCCGTTCTACCTCTCTGTGTTCTGGCATATTTACGACCATGAAGAAGAAAACAGCGAGTACTGGTTCGCTCTTGGGCCGGCACGCACCAACCTCAATCAGACCGCCGCCATACCTGGCTTCGTTCACCCTCCTCTTGCATGTGAGTAGGGTGGATGGAGCCAAGTAGCGAATGACTAGGCGGCAGAGTGGTCTGAGTGAGGTCGAGACCAAATGATCTTGCGGGCCTTATGCGGCCCGCGGGCCCGACATTCCCCACCCCTGTTCTAGGCTTTAGAGGTTAATACACCACCATAAATGCATACGTCTTATGTAGATCCATGTAACAACATAGATTCATATCTTCAAATCCTAGATTCCTATGTCTTCATATATTTTTAGCTAGGATCATATGCCACCATAGATTCATGTCTTCATAGGCTCATAAGTGACCATAGATTCATATGTTTTTATATAGGCCCATATAACACTAAAGATCATTTGTCTTTTAGGCGTCAATCTTCACAGGATCATAAGTCACCATATATATATATACCCCCAATTAATACAGAACCTGATCTCCAAAGAACCCAAAGAGAGCGGCTCACCACACCACGAGGATCGGCAGCGTTTACCAAAAATTCCTGCACATAACAGAAGGTTGTTACGTCTATCCAGATAACCAGCAAAGGAAGAGATTAAGGAGACAACCACATCTCAGCCCAACCTCCATAATTAATTCTAAGTACAGAGATCCTTAAAATTATAAAAAGTTACGTCTCATAGTATTTCTAATGATCAATACCAAGGACGCTGTAGCTCCGAGGTCACATGGACTAAGAGCACCAATCAGCGAGGAGGTCCGGCTTGCAAAGCTCTATACATATAATTAAGAAAAGACCAGAAGGGGTAGAACAAAAGAGGCAACTGTCTCCATGGCTATTATAATATATATTTAATATTTGGCTATAATATCCAGTCTCATGATGTAGATCTCCACCCCATGTGGTGAGCGGGACCCCTCCGATCCCAACACCCATTAGTATCTGCAAATATAGAAAGTATAAATATCAATCCAACACCCAAACAGTTTAATTACCACCTATTAAGATTGGATTTAAAAGAAACTAGAAACATAATATCTACCAATGAATATTCGAAGGCCAGGTAACACTCTGTATTCCAAATTGAGACCCTTTGGTTTTGTCCGATATAGGACGGCGTGACACCATCCCGTTTTTTGGGACCTGTGCTGCTTCACTTCCTTTTAGTTTTTGCATCATAGATCATAGGTCTTCTAGACTTCAGGTATGCATGTGCTTATAAGCCACCATGGATTCATTGGTCTTCAAAGGCTCATAAACCACCATAGATTTATGTCTTCATATGTTTTTATATAGGTTCACGTGACACAATAGATTCATATGTCTTCTAAGCTTCAGTCCTTGTAGACCACCATAGATTCATATGTCTTCTAAGCTTCAGTCCTCATAGACAACCATATATTCATGTCTTCTAAACTTCAGTCCTCATAGACCACCATAGATTCATGTCTTCTAAGCTTCAGTCCTCATAGACCACCATAGATTCATATGTCTTCTAAGCTTCAGTCCTCATAGACCACCATAGATTCATATGTCTTCTAAGCTTCAGTCCTCATAGACCACCATAGATTCATATGTCTTCTAAGCTTCAGTCCTCATAGACCACCATAGATTCATATGTCTTCTAAGCTTCAGTCCTCATAGACCACCATAGATTTGTCTTCTAAGCTTCAGTCCTCATAGACCACCATAGATTTGTCTTCTAAGCTGCAGTTCTGATAGACCACCATAGATTCATATCTTCTAAGCTTCAGTCCTCATAGACCACCAAAGATTCATATGTCTTCTAAGCTTCAGTCCTCATAGACCACCATAGATTCATATGTCTTCTAAGCTTCAGTCCTCATAGACCACCATAGATTCATATGTCTTCTAAGCTTCAGTCCTCATAGACCACCATAGATTTGTCTTCTAAGCTTCAGTCCTCATAGACCACCATAGATTCATGTCTTCTAAGCTTCAGTCCTCATAGACCACCATAGATTCATATGTCTTCTAAGCTTCAGTCCTCATAGACCACCATAGATTCATATGTCTTCTAAGCTTCAGTCCTCATAGACCACCATAGATTCATATGTCTTCTAAGCTTCAGTCCTCATAGACCACCATAGATTTGTCTTCTAAGCTTCAGTCCTCATAGACCACCATAGATTTGTCTTCTAAGCTGCAGTTCTGATAGACCACCATAGATTCATATCTTCTAAGCTTCAGTCCTCATAGACCACCAAAGATTCATATGTCTTCTAAGCTTCAGTCCTCATAGACCACCATAGATTTGTCTTCTAAGCTTCAGTCCTCATAGACCACCATAGATTTGTCTTCTAAGCTTCAGTCCTCATAGACCACCATAGATTCATGTCTTCTAAGCTTCAGTCCTCATAGACAACCATAGATTCATATGTCTTCTAAGCTTCAGTCCTCATAGACCACCATAGATTCATATGTCTTCTAAGCTTCAGTCCTCATAGACCACCATAGATTCATATGTCTTCTAAGCTTCAGTCCTCATAGACCACCATAGATTCATATGTCTTCTAAGCTTCAGTCCTCATAGACCACCATAGATTTGTCTTCTAAGCTTCAGTCCTCATAGACCACCATAGATTCATGTCTTCTAAGCTTCAGTCCTCATAGACAACCATAGATTCATATGTCTTCTAAGCTTCAGTCCTCATAGACCACCATAGATTTGTCTTCTAAGCTTCAGTCCTCATAGACCACCATAGATTTGTCTTCTAAGCTGCAGTTCTGATAGACCACCATAGATTCATATCTTCTAAGCTTCAGTCCTCATAGACCACCAAAGATTCATGTCTTCTAAGCTTCAGTCCTCATAGACAACCATAGATTCATATGTCTTCTAAGCTTCAGTCCTCATAGACCACCATAGATTTGTCTTCTAAGCTTCAGTCCTCATAGACCACCATAGATTTGTCTTCTAAGCTTCAGTCCTCATAGACCACCATAGATTCATGTCTTCTAAGCTTCAGTCCTCATAGACAACCATAGATTCATATGTCTTCTAAGCTTCAGTCCTCATAGACCACCATAGATTCATATGTCTTCTAAGCTTCAGTCCTCATAGACCACCATAGATTCATATGTCTTCTAGTCTTCATATGCCACTACTGATTCATGTCTTTATATTCTGATAATTCTCAGTGTATCCTATGGGCTTGCACAACCTTTTATCTCCCCAATTTAAGGAGGAACTAGAACTTAAGTATTACATAGCGCCTCCTTCTGGGCTTCGTTTGTAAGAGCTGTTTGATTGCTGTGGGTCAAAGTATAATATTGCCACATAACTCATGTCTCATATATGTGTGAGCTGCGTATTTCACAGTGATAACCGAAGTGATTTCGTGGACAATACCAAACGGATTTGAAGGACCTTTAGGTTCCTGTCAAAAATCAGCTATACAGTTTGTAAAAATCTCCATCCTAAATTTATAGGACCTTATATTTGATCATAATAGGCAGGACACCCGCCTTAGTGGAGCTGAAAAACATATTTATATCCGTTATTTGGTTCCAAATTGAATGAAAGATCCTGCATGGAAAGTTGAAAGTCCTATGCAATGCGCTGCCTCCATAAAAAAATGTGGAAATTTTTGTAATTCTATCCAAATCATGCAAATGAAAAATAACTTGGAGAATACCATGAAGGATCTCTATTTGGTTGGTATCCAAATGAACAACCTGAAGTGTTAAACGTTCCAAATCCTAAGAGCTACCTCTTTGGTCCCTGGGTCTCTAGAGGTGGTGGCAGTGTAAACAAATAGCTCACGGGGACCATATTGACGAGCCTTAGTATTATAATTTTTAATATTTCAGAGGCCCAGATTGAAAGACTCTAAAATAGTCCTCACACGGCTCAGCTTTTTGGTGCAGTCACGGTTCAATTTTTTGATTCAGCCCAACAACTGGGCCATGTAGGGGGTGTATGGCAAATAAATTTTAAAAAATTGCTTTTGCTTCACCCTTTTTTATTATTCTAAATGTTACTCCCATCATGCCTCAGGATGGAGCACAGATTTGATATTATTTTTCCACTGGGAGGAGCTTATTTCTTGTGCTCTTTGTCGCCCCCTGCTGAGTAATTTAATTTGCGTGAAAAAACAAAAATGGCAGAGGAAAGAAATGGCAGCTGCTCTGAGGACAAATCTGAATCACAAAAGTAGATGCCCTTTGTGAGGTCCATTAAGCCTGACAAACTAAGGAGAAAATATAATCAAAAGTAACTGCTGCCCCCTATGAACAAGATTATGGAAATGAAAAGATAAGAAAATTTTCATATTTGACTGCAATTGCTCTTTAAAGAGGCTCTGTCACCAGATTTTGCAGCCCCTATCTCCTATTGCAGCAGATCGGCGCTGCAATGTAGATTACAGTAACGTTTTTATTTTTAAAAAACGAGCATTTTTGGCCAAGTTATGACCATTTTTGTATTTATGCAAATGAGGCTTGCAAAAGTACAACTGGGCGTGTTTAAAAGTAAAAGTCCAAGTGGGCGTGTATTATGTGCGTACATCGGGGCGTGTATTATGTGCGTACATCGGGGCGTGTTTACTTCTTTTACTAGCTGGGCGTTCTGACGAGAAGTATCATCCACTTCTCTTCAGAACGCCCAGCTTCTGGCAGTGCAGATCTGTGACGTCACTCACAGGTCCTGCATCGTGTCAGACGAGCGAGGACACATCGGCACCAGAGGTTACAGATGATTCTGCAGCGGCGTTTGAAGGTAAGTCGATGTAGCTACTTACCTGCAAACGCCGATGCTGCTGCAGAATCATCTGTAGCCTCTGGTGACGATGTGTCCTCGCTCGTCTGACACGATGCAGGACCTGTGAGTGACGTCACAGCGTGATCTGGCAGAAGCTGGGCGTTGTGTAGAGAAGTGGATGATACTTCTCATCAGAGCGCCCAGCTAGTAAAAGTAGTAAAAACGCCCCGATGTACGCACCTAATACACGCCCACTTGTACTTTTACTTTTAAACACACCCACTTGGACTTTTGCAAGCCTCATTTGCATAAATACAAAAATGGCCATAACTTGGCCAAAAATGCTCGTTTTTTAAAAATAAAAACGTTACTGTAATCTACATTGCAGCGCCGATCACATGCAATAGCAGATAGGGGCTGCAAAATCTGGTGACAGAGCCTCTTTAAGGGATGTCGTGGTAGTCCGTGTTCCCTCTATCATTTTTTCACCACAAATTGGATGGGATTCCAGCAGTAATGGGAATGGAAAACTTTTCCGGAAGAAAACTTTTTCTTACTTCCGTGTACAAGGATCCGTTCTGGTTTCTTACCATGACATATATGAAGGGAGCAGAAACTGGAAATACAACCATCTAATTGAGCACTAAATAAATGATCAAATATATGATTTAGTAGAACCAGCCGCTCAACTGATCAGTACATAGATGTAGCAGAGCTGAATCTGCGCATTATATGTACACCAAAAGAACAGCACAAAATCTGCCACTTTTGCAGGGGGCCTTAATGGGCTGCGTCTACCAGAAGTTTAAAAGTGATGGTGGAAGCCGCAGTCAGTAGAGTGGGTGGTCTGGTTGCCTAGACAATTTTACGACGCCGTAATCCTCTGCTGCAAAGCAACCACTCTTCCGATTGCATCTCCCGCTGTCACTTTTAAACTTTTGTCAAAAGACAAAACCAAACACGTAGCTGGAACTGCCCTTTAAGACTTACTTGCAGTCCTATGTAAAACCACAGATATTAATATGACTTGTTTAAAATGACAAACTCAGCTCTGCTACATGTATAATTGTGTTTTGTGTATATTCTATACTATACAATAAAACAGCTCCGTAATTCAGTATTTTATCAGACAAAACACTTAATATGTCTGGTCAATGGCGCAGGCAGTGCAACTCGTACTACGCATCCATGAGATCGCTTTACTACTGAGTAGCTCCATCTACAGACTGTTTATGAGTACTGCAGCCTAAAGGAATTTTAGCCAATCTCTTAGAATTTTTACCATAATCTCTGGCTCATCGATGCTTGCCTCAACAATTGGAAAATCCTTATCTATTAGCAACATTAGCCATAAACAAAAACTTTACAATAAAGTAAACTTTCCACATTTGTGCATGTCAGATTGCCACCTCATTGATCAGCATTCCATTGTTTAGTAATGTAACCCCCATCATCTTCACTACTGTGCATAGATAGAAATTACTTATCGCAACAGTTACTTTTTTTCTAATAGAGGGCTTTAAATCTACTGCTTCAGTTCATGCAACCAAATAGTTACCACTAGGGGGAGCTCACTGCATACAGATGTATACAGCTCTCATTAAACTCAATAATCAACATGTCTTCAGTCAGCTAAGTTCCCCCTAGTGGTGGCTGCAGGCAGACATAATTTAATCTTTTAAAGAGGACTTGTCACCTCTCCTGACATGTCTATATTTAGTAAATACTTGTATTCCACATAAAATAACAATTCTGGAACATAGTCCCTTAGAACTCTATGTTATGTAGTTCCTCTTTAATACCTCTTAGAAATTTATGAATAAATTGCCCACTGGGTGTTACCCTTCCTTGTCAAAGGGGCGTGTCCCTACACAGTCTAACTCTGTCAGCACTGATTGGACAGTATCAGTCTGTGTAGAGACACACCCCCAACTGGTATCACCCAGTTGTCAATTTATTCATACATTTTTAGGAGTAATAGTAGAGGAACAGAAAAAGATGGAGTTGTAGGAAAAGATGTTCCAGAATTATTATTTCATGGGGAATATAAGAATTTACTAAAACAGACAAGTGAGGAGAGGTGACAGGTCCTTTTTAAAGTGGATCTGTCAACTCAATATGCTGCCCTAATCTAGGGACAGATCAGTTATCCTGTTACCCGAAACGGTACAAAAAAAATGTGCCGTAAGCTCCACCTAGTGGTGGTTGCAGGCAGCAAGAAACTCTGACTACAGAAATTTGGAGGTCTGCATCAGAAAAATTAAGTTTTGTGTAAGATTTATTAGGAAATTAATCAGCACAGAATGTTTCAAGGGTAACTAAACTTTCAAAAAAAGTAGTGACATACCAGTAGTTTTGATCGGTGGGGGTGTGAGCACTGAGACCCCCACCGATCGTTAAAACGAAGCGGCAGAAGTGCTCAGGTGAGCTCTGAGCCGCTTTGTTTCCAATCGGCTTTTTCCGGAAAGCCGAGCAATTGGTGTACGGACTCACTAGAAAGTCGATGACCCCATACTCCAATTGCCCGGCTATCCGAGAAAAGCCGATCACAAAACGAAGCGGCACAGCTCCTGCCGCTTCGTTTTAGCGATCGTTGGGGGTCTCAGTGCTCCGACCCCCACGATCAAAACTTCTGACATGTCAGAAGTTTTTTTAAAGTTTCGTTACCCTATAATTTATAAATGAGGCGATTGTTAAAAGGTGGACATTTACTTGGAGATGTGTGCAGAGGACTCTGTTCCCATTGTGTTAGAGCCCTACATTCAGAAAATATGCCCAGGGAAAGCATAAGCCAAACAGATTTATAGGCCCCTGTTTACCCTTTTACCGCATGCCATTCCGGCCCCATATGCCGGGCCGGTAAGAATCAACATTGAGGCTTATAAAAATCCCAATGGACCCAGCTGCTGGATCTTCACCTATGATTTATCTGAATGCATTGTCCAAAAAAGAAATCTACCAACATTGCATTTAAAAAAAATAAAAATACATTTTTGTAATTTTGACTTTTTGTACTTTCCATGCAACTAATTAAAATGACACTAATAGAAATCCAAGCTTTAAACTTGATTTTCCCGAAGCGTTGCTATTTTCGTTAGCTTGTCGGTCCTACGCACCACCCACTCTATTCACATTCTTTTGAAGCAGGTTTCGGGACGATACAGTGTCCTTTGCTGGAGTATCAGGATACAACTGTAACGTCTATGGCCGCGGCCCGTCGTTCTGACTTACCCCTCGACGGCCGCGGCCACGTGAGTTCCCTGCAGCGTCGTCCCCCTGTGAGGTGCCGGCACTCACTTCCTGGTATTGAGACTGTTTCCCGGAGGGCGCGCGCATGGTCTTAAAGGGCCAGTGCGCGCATAATTGCAGGAAGTCTGCAATCAAGCCCAGAATGCTACTGGACTATAAAAAGGGCTCTGCCCTCTTGTTCTTTGCCTGAGCATTGCTTGTTACCCAAAGTTTGTCTTGCAAATGGTCTCCTAGTGTCTTCCAGTTCCCAAGTGTTCCCTGTATCCTGTTTCCCGTGCTATCCTGGTCAAGTGCCGTGCTGAGCTGTTGTCGTGTTGTGCTGTATTCCACGCCCGTTCTGCTACTCCACGCCTGACGTCTACCTGCTGCCTGGTACCAGCCGAGCCTGCCTTGCTAGTGTCCAAGTTGCCACAGGTACCCTTTCTGGACTATAGACTCTGTACTATACCAGTTTGGCCAGCTGCAATCCCGCTACGCAGTACGGCCCAGTGGGTCCACACCCCGCATCGTGACAGTACACTCAGGCCATGGACCCCACTGGTCAATTCAAGGGCATGTCACCCTCCCAAGCCATGCAAGCGGACCTGCAGGATCTCCGAGCAAGACAGGATCAACTTCTTGTGGCAGTGGACTCCATGGCACAGCAGCTAGGGGTGCTAACTGCTTCCCTTCCTGCTCCTATGCAAGCTCCTCCGATCGACCCTCCTGCTACACCTCCTGGCAGTTCCAGTTCGGATCCTCGGTTCCATGGAGACGCAAGTACGTGCAGGGGGTTTCTGAACCAATGCCATATCCATTTTACCATGCACGCCTGAGCATTTCCGTCGGACGGAACCAAGATCACCTTCATCGTGTCTCTACTTGCCGGCAAGGTCCTGGCATGGGCGAACCCAATTTGGGAACGTCAGGGACCCGAGACCCAAGACTTCCAGGGGTTCGTGCGGTTATTCCTTACTGTTTTCGAGGAGCCAGGACGAGTCTCGTCGGCAGCCACTGCAATCTTTAACCTTCGCCATGAGGACACCTCCGTAGGCAAATACACCATCCAGTTCTGGACCCCGGCAGGAGAACTGTCCTGGAACAACTAGGACTTAGTAGCATCCTTCTGGCATGGTCTATCGCCCAAGATCAAGGACGAACTTGCTGCACGGGATGTACCACCTGCCTTGGACGACCTGATTCTGCTTGTTACTCGGGTGGAGATAAGGCTCAGGGAGAGATCTCATGAGGTTCGACAGGAGAGACGGCTTCCTAGAATGGCGTCCAACTTCCAGCAACCCCTCCTGCCGCCTTCTACCTACTGCTTTGCCCGAGGTTCTGATGCAGGTGGATCGGCTAAAATTGTCCGTTCAAGAGAAACAGCGCAGGCAGGGCCGCCATCAGGAATTTCAGGGCCCCCTACAGCTACATTTTCTGGGCCCCCCTACCGTGGAACCGCCTGTTAACGGTACTCCGTCCAGTACTATATCATGGTACCCAGGGCCGCCATCAGGGGGGGTATTATGGGTACTGATGTGAGAGGCCCGGCCAAACCTAATTGAAAGGGGGGCCCGGCAAACTGCCGCGACTTGCCTTTGGTAGAAAAAAAACAGGCCCCTGCAATGGGGCCCGTTTTTTTCACCAAAAGAATGTCATGAGCTGCGGGCCCCCCTTTCAATTAGGTTTGGCCGGGCCTCTCACATCAGTACCCCTAATACCCCCCTGATGGCGGCCCTGGGTAGCATGGGGGCCGTCAAACACCGCCGCCCGTGCGACCGATCACGCGCACCCGCAAACTCCCAAGCATGCGCACCGGCGACCGCCTGGAACCGCGCACCGAATTTTGAGGCAGATTTTGACCTGCCCACACTATCTTGCCGCGTTTTTTGCCTGCGGCGATTGAGGACAGCAGACAGAAAACGCAGCGAAAAATGCATTTTCTGCCTCCCATTGATTTCGATGGGAGGTCAGAGGCAGAACCGCGGCAAGAAAGGACGTGCTGCTTTTTCTTTTTTCCGCGAATGGCTCCCATTGATTTCAGATTAAATCAATGGGAGGCGGTTTTGGAAGTTGTTTGGTGCTGATTCTGACGCAGTGTCCGAGTCAATATCAAGGCCCAAAAACTCTGAACTGGGCCTTATTGTTAGGGCTTATTCAGACGAACGTGTAATACATCCGTGCAACGCGCCTCGCACGGACCTATGTTACTCTATGGGGCCGTGCAGACTGTCAGTGATTTTCACGCAGCTCGAGTCCGCTGCGTAAAACTCACGACATGTCCGATATTTGTGCATTGTTCGCGCATCACGCACCCATTGAAGTCAATGGGTGCGTGAAAATCACGCCCAGCGCTTCCGCAGCCGTATAAACTATGAATGAAAACAGAAAAGCACCACGTGCTACAAACATACAAACAGAGTGTCATAATGATGGCGGCTGCGCGAAAATCACGCAACCGCGCATCATACGCTGCTGACACACGGAGCGGTTATGGACCTTTTGCAAGCGCAAAACGCCACGTTTTTGCGCGCGCAAAAAGCACACGCTTGTGTAAATCCGGCCTTAGGGTAGGAACACACTAGGCATGAACACTGCGGATTTTATGCAACACATTTTATTGTGTAAAATCCGCAGCGTATTACAGTCGCAGCAGAGGGGATGAGATATGAACAAATCTCATCCACACGCTGCAGCAGTCACATGGGATGAAACGTCATGACAGGAGGCCGAGCTGCGCTAAGAATAGAGGATCGCGTCACCAGGACTACGGCCGGGGCAAGTCTAAACTTTATCAATTTAAAAAAGTACCTTTTTTTTCTTCTCTTGTGTGATTTTTGCGGCAGAACCGCAGCATTTCCGCAACAGAGGAGCAGCGATTCCACAGAATAAATTGACATGCGACTTAAAAAGCCAAAGCCACACGGCAGGTCCATTGTTTTTGCAGCGTGTGGATGAGATTTGTTAAAATCTCATCCCCTCTGCTGCGACTGTAATACGCTGCGGATTTTCCACAATAAAATGTGTTGCATAAAATCCGCAGTGTTCATGCCTAGTGTGTTCCTACCATAAGGCCGGATTTACACAAGCGTGTGCTTTTTGCACGCGCAAAAAACGTGGCGTTTTGCGCATGCAAAAGGTCCATAACAGCTCCGTGTGTCAGCAGCGTATGATGCGCGGCTGCGTGATTTTCGCGCAGCCGCCATCATTATGACACTCTGTTTGTATGTTTGTAGCTCGCGGTGCTTTTCTAATTTCATTCATAGTTTATACGGCTGCGGAAGCGCTGGGCGGGATTTTCACGCACCCATTGACTTCAATGGGTGCGTGATGCGCGAACAATGCACAAATATTGGACAGGTCGTGAGTTTTACGCAGCGGACACAAGGACTCGAGCTGCGTGAAAATCACTGACAGTCTGCACGGCCCCATAGAGTAACATAGGTCCGTGCGAGGCGCGTGAAAATCACGCGCGTTGCACGGACGTATTACACGTTCGTCTGAATAAGCCCTAACAATAAGGCCCAGTTCACAGAGTTTTTGGGCCTTGATATTGACTCGGACACTGCGTCAGAATCAGCACCAAACAACTTCCAAAACCGCCTCCCATTGATTTAATCTGAAATCAATGGGAGCCAGTCGCGGAAAAAAGAAAAAGCAGCACGTCCTTTCTTGCCGCGGTTCCGCCTCTGACCTCCCATCTAAATCAATGGGAGGCAGAAAATGCATTTTTCGCTGCGTTTTTTGTCTGCTGTCCTCAATCGCCGCGGGCAAAAAACGCAGCAAAAAAACGCGGCAAGATAGTGTGGGCAGGTCAAAATCTGCCTCAAAATTCTTTAAGGAATTTTGAGGCAGATTTTTTTTTGCCTGCAAAATACTGTGTGAACAGGGCCATACATAAACAACACTTTGAGATAATTTACTCACTGTCAGAAGAGCTGCTCCCACTCCAGTCCTCTTCCGGCGATGTCTTCCAGGGGAGGTCTTCGGTCCAGACGTCCAGTCCTTCACCTCCAGCCAGGTTCCAGGTAAGTTTTGTCCATGTGGGTCCGCGGCTGCGCGCGCTTCGTTCGCGGGTGCGCGGGCGGCCGGTCGCGGGTGCGCGCGCGGTCGATCGCGGGTGCGCGCGCGAGCCGTCTCCAGTGCGGGCGTTCGTGGATGCGCGCTCGCGAGTGCGCACGCGCGGGAGTTTCATTGTGCGCGCGATCGGGTGCGCGCGCGCGGGCGGACGGTTTGACGGCCCCCCATGACGAGGGGAGGGGGCCCGCAGCAGCAGCAGCAGCAGCAGCAGCTCACGACATTCTTTTGGTGAAAAAAACGGGCCCCATTGCAGGGGCCCGTTTTTTCCTACCAAAAGAATGTCGAGGCAGTTGCCGGGCCCCCCTTTCAATTAGGTTTGGCCGGGCCCCTCACACCACTACCCCTAATACCCCCCTGATGGCGGCCCTGAGCGCAGGCGCACCTCAGGACTCTGTCTATATTGCGGCCTCGCTGGCCATGTCGTGCATCTGTGTCCACAAAAGCCAAAAAACCCAAACGCCTAGGTTTGATTGGAGTGACAACTCTGGGCGCTACTGCATTTAATCAAGAACTCTCCTCCAAACTGTTCATTCCCGTGACCATCATTGCTGGCGAGAAGCCCCATCCGGTCTCTGCCTACCTGGACTCTGACTCTGCAGCCAATTTCATCTGCCAAGACCTTGTGGATCTTCTTCAGTTGCCCACTGTCCTGCTGGAAAGGCCATTGATCGTTGCCTCGGTAGATGGACTGCCATTACCTGACCCAGTTTTGTCTGTGACCAAGCCATTGAGACTTCAAGTGGGAGCTCATCTCCCTGTTTTTCCTGCCGTAGGCTATGTTCACACAGAGTTTTTTGCAGGAGGAAGATCTGCCTCAAAATTCCATTTGGAAGTTTGAGGCAGATTTTCCTCTCCCTGCACGCGGATTTTCGCGGCGATTTTCGCAGCTTTTTTTCGCCCGCGCCCATTGAGCGCCGCGGGCATAAAACACCGCGAAATACGCTTTCTCTGCCTCCCATTGAAGTCAATGGGAGGTCAGAGGCGTAAACGCCCGAAGATAGGGAAGGTCGCTTATTTTTCCCGCGAGGCAGTTTTACTGCTTGCGGGAAAAAGACGCCGACGCCTCCCATTGAAATCAATGGGAGGCATTTTAGGGCCGTTTTTGACGAGTTTTGCAGCGCGGTTTCCGCTCAAAAAAACACCATGTGAACTTAGCCTAAGGCCGTCAACCCCGTACTGTTGGGTTTGCCTTGGCTCCGTTTGCACGCACCAGTCCTGGATTGGAACTCTGGAGAGGTTCTCCAGTGGGGTCCTAAGTGTCTTGACCGCTGTCTGGGTCATATCCATCCACCGCAGTCTCCTCCGCATCAGTCATTGGCAGGGTTGCCTTCTTGTTACTCTATGTTCTCTGATGTCTTCAATAAGAAGGAGGCGCCACATCAAGCATATGATTGTCCGATCGACTTGGTTCCTGATTCGTGCCTTCCTCGCGGTAGAGTGTACCCTCTCTCCTTGCCTGAGACCCAGTCTATGTCTGCCTAAAATAAGGAGAATCTGGAGAGGGGCTTCATTCGTAAATCCTCATCCCCGGCCGGAGCTGGGTTTTTCTTTGTCAAGAAGAAAGATGGATGCCTCCGACCCTGTATTGACTACCGAGGCCTCAACCAGATCACGGTGAAGAACAGGTACCCATTGCCTTTGATTTCGGAACTGGGGGGCCTACAATCTAATCCAGATTCGTCAAGGTGAGGAGTGGAAGACTGCATTCAATAAACGTGATGGGCACTATGAATACCTAGTTATGCCCTTCGGCCTGTGTAACGCCCCTGCGGTGTTTCAAGAATTTGTCAATGACATTTTTCGTGATCTCCTCTATATCTGTGTTGTGGTGTATCTCGATGACATTTAGATTTTTTTCCCAGATCCAGTAATTCATCAGAGTCATGTCCGCCAGGTGTTGCTTCGTTTAAGGGAGAATCATCTTTATGCCAAGAGGGGGCGTAAGAGGGGGGATACTGTAACGTCTATGGCCGCGGCCCGTCGTTCTCACTTACCCCTTGACAGCAGCGGCGATGGACATGTGAGTTCCCTGCAGCGTCGCCCCCCTGTGAGGCACCGGCACTCACTTCCTGGTATCGAGACTGTCTCCCGGAGGGAGGGCGCGCACGCCCGCGCTTGGTCTTAAAGGGCCAGTGCGCGCATAATTGCAGGAAGTCTGAAATCAAGCCCAGAATGCTACTGGACTATAAAAAGGGTACTGCCCTCTTGTTCTTTGCCTGAGCGTTGTTTGTTACCCAAAGTTTGTCTTGCAAATGGTCTCCTAGTGTCTTCCAGTTCCCAAGTGTTCCCTGTTCCTGTACACTGTTTCGCGTGCTATTCTGGTCAAGTGCCATGCTGAGCTGTTGTCGTGTTGTGCTGTATTCCACGCCTGTTCTGCTGCTCCACGCCTGACGTCTGCCTGCTGCCTAGTCCCAGCCGAGCCTGCCTAGCTACTGTCCGAGTTGCCACAGGTACCCTTTCTGGACTATAGACTCTGTACTATACCTGTTTGGCCAGATGCCATCCCGCTACGGGGTTCAGCCCAGTGGATCCACACCCCCCATCGTTACAACAACCTGTTGAGTTGGGTGGTCCTGGCCACAAACACCGATGGTCCGTTCAGCTGCACATTGTTGAGGAAAGCCCCCTTCCTCTGGGAGACCCCTTCTAGCCTCTCCCTCAAAATATGTTTCAAAAACGTACTACTTCCCGTTCCATGACTGGTGACAGGCGGTCATCTTCTCTTACAGATACATTGGGATGGTAGTGCAGGCGGACACCTCTTCCGATTTCCATGCCGGTCTCCACATAAACTTGACAATCCTGCATGGTCATCTCAAAGGGGCCTGTTGGTAGGCAGCCAACCCCAAATTCAGGGTTCTGCCTAACAAGCTCATCCGCTGCCCAAATTACGCATTAGGGAGTCTGAATAACCCCCTAATAAATAACTGCAATGGGAAAGTCCAGTATTCCCCTTTAGGACCGGTCTCCTCTCCTGACATGTCTGTTTTAGTAAATAATTGTATTCCCAAAAAACAGGAATTTTTGATGGTGTAATATTTTGGGTTTTTACGGCGTTCACAGTGCGAGTTAAATACGCTATATTGTAATAGTTTGGACTTTTACGGACGAAACTATACCAAGTTTGTTTATTTTTCACATTACATTAGAGGAAAAATGGGAAAAGGTATTTTTTTTAAAAAAGAGGCAGAGGCAGAGTGAAGGCAGTCCCGGGAGCCTTCGTTGGGCCCCTGGGCTGCCGTCATAACCATCGGCACCTGCGATCTCGTCGCAGGGGGGCCCGATGAGCTTTCAGAGGGGGCTGACCCCCTCTTTTCCATGCCTCAGATGCTGCGGTTGCGATTGACCGCAGCATTTGAGGGGTAAACGGCCAGAAACAGCGCGATTGCTGTTCCTGGCCATTAGTCCCGGGTGTCAGCTGTAACACACAGCTGACACTCACTGAGTATGAAGCTTGCTCATCCCGTGAGTGCGCTTCATACTTCCCTTTAACGCTGATCACGTACATGTAAGTGATAACGCGTCAAGGGGTTAAAGTGTAGCTAAACGTTTAACAAACTTCTGACATGTCATAAGTTTGGATTGGTGGGGGTCCGAGCACTGAGACCCCCACCAATCGCTAAAACGAAGCAGGAGAAGTGCTTGTGTGTTCGCTCAGCCGCTACGTGTCTGTTCGGCTTTTTCCGTAAAGCCGATGAATCAGAGTTCGAGCTCATAGACTTTCAATGTACACCAATACATTGATTTCTGGAAAATAACGAACAGAAACGAAGCGGCTGAGCGCTCACACGAGCCCTTCCGCAGTTTCGTTCTAGCGAATTGGTGGGGTCTCAGTGCTCGGACCCCCACCAATCCAAACTTATGACATGTCATTTTGACTCCAATGAAAACAGCTCCAAAAACGGTCGTAAAAAACTCCGCGAAAAACGCGAGTTGCTCAAAAAACATCTGAAAATCAGGGGCTGTTTTCCCTTGAAAACAGCTCCGAATTTTCAGACATTTTTTGTTAAGCGTGTGAACATACCCAAAGGCAAACAGAAACCTCAACTTCCCTTGGCATCATCATTGATCTCAATGGTGACGGAAACTTTGCTAATGGTTTCCGTTTGTCACCGTTGTGAACGGGTTCCGTTGTTCTGACGGAATCAATAGCGCAGTCGACTGCACTATTGATTCCGTCAAAAAAACAACAGAATAAACCAATCTACCCCAAAAAGTAAAAAACTTTCGCTGATCCCAAGTAGCGATCAGACTGGATCAACATTCAAAACAAAAAATTCTATACATCCACATGTGCTTGGGCTTGTATATTTATGGCGTATCCAAATAATTTACCATGAATATGTGTCATGAGAAACCCATTAAAGCAATATCTTGACGTGTACCTATTGTTTTACTTCTTTTCTGTTACATATATCAGTAGTATATATGAATATAGCAGAAAGAGGTATCAGATTCACCATCCAGCAAGCCTGCAGCTCTCTTTTCCTGCCTTCAGGCTCTCTCTAAATGTTGGAAAACCTCCTCAGTCACCCCAAAAAATCCATCTAGGGTAATATAGTAAAAGGAGGAGGGGGATGCAGCTGCAGCCTCTCTCACTGTATGAGGAGGCATACTATGAGAGATGAGAAGTAAGAGCAGCAGGGGGGCATCTGATTGGCTTAGAGCACACAGCACAGGATATTATATCACATAACACTAGGAGGGCCCCGTCCACTCAGCAAGCATGGAGAGAGGAAATAAACATTTACAGAAACCAGCAGTGGAAAGGAATAAGCAAACTACACAAAATGTGTGGCTGCACTACATCTAATACATCTACAGCTGCCTAGGGAAGGATTGGGATATAGTTCTTAAACGATAGGACGCTATTAGAAGGTTTGTATCAGACTAAAGATCTGTTTCCAGAAACAGCGCCACTCTTGTTCGCTGGCTGTGTCCGGTATTGCAGCTTGGACTCATTCAACCTTTTTATTTCTAGACCCAAAAAACCTTAGTGTCAGCTTTAAAACATTTTTTTGGGTAGGGTTTACAGATTATATAATTCTACGATATGATCTAAAGTTGCAAACTTCCAATAATTCATAAAATTGCGCCGAGCAATCCATAAAAAAAACGCTGAACAATCGTCATTTTTCCACGTCCTCCCATTATATACGAATAGCAATACAGTTTAACTTTTTTGTAAGAAGACAAAGCAAATGACGCAGTCAGTGATGTAACGTGATTCATATACCACGCTGGACTCAGGGACTCTCACAGTCCCATCTCATTTAAAGTCCTATTAAGCTGGATTTTTCTGCTTCCCGCGAATACAAACAGGATCAATTACAGATCTCTGTGTCCATGAATACAAATGGAGCCGTGAACATTAAATAAATTGGTTGTTCCAGGGAAATGAGGCAACAAATTATAATTGTGACGGATTCACTTATTATTTTGAAACAATAAAATCGACATAATGCGTGTGCCGTGTATTCTCACCGACGAGTAACATTCCTGACCCTTATATATCATTACTTCTCAAGTGGAACAATATGGATATACAAAAAAAACATCAGAATTAAGAAGAGAGAACGGGAGGTCGGGGTAAATGTGAGTCCTTAGGATCCAAGGATGTTTATTCCATAATGCGCTTGTGTATTGTTGACTATACCCCCCAAGAGTAGCGATTCTGGCCATAGATTATAAGAATAACGGGTACTGATTTTTACAATTTTCTGAAATCCTTTACAGTAGAAGTAATAATGTTGAGACATTCTTTTTAGCTTCACTGGAAGCAGCCATTAGGGGGCGGTATTCAGTCAGTGCAACAAGGTGGCTGGGCTCTGTGATAAGGGGAGAACTGTAGGCACTTCTTATCTGGGCAAGTTTGGCACTATTTGACTCTATGTGGGCACCTTATGGCACTTTTTAGGCACTATATGGGTATGATTTGGTCCAATGTGGGCAAAGTATGGCATTAATTATATAGATACGTTCAAAAGTTTAGGGTCACTTAGAAATTTCCTTATTTTTGAAAGAAAAGCACAGTTTTTTTCAATGAAGATAACATTAAATTAATCAGAAATACACTCTATACATTGTTAATGTGCTAAATGACTATTCTAGCTGCAAACATCTGGTTTTTAATGCAATATCTACATAGGTGTATAGAGGCCCATTTCCAGCAACCATCACTCCAGTGTTCTAATGGTACATTGTGTTTGCTAACTGTGTTAGAAGGCTAATGGATGATTAGAAAACACTTGACAACCCTTGTGCAATTATGTTAGCACCGCTGTAAACAGTTTTGCTGGTTAGAGGAGCTATAAAACTGACCTTCCTTTGAGCTAGTTGAGAATCTGGAGCATTACATTTGTGGGTTCGATTAAACTCTCAAAATGGCTAGAAAAAGAGAGCTTTCATGTGAAACTCGACAGTCTATTCTTGTTGTTAGAAATGAAGGCTATTCCATGCGAGAAATTGCCAAGAAACTGAAGATTTCCTACAACGGTGTGTACTACTCCCTTCAGAGGACGGCACACACAGGCTCTAACCAGAGTAGAAAGAGAAGTGGGAGGCCCCGCTGCACAACTGAGCAACAAGACAAGTACATTAGAGTCTCTAGTTTGAGAAATAGACGCCTCACAGGTCCTCAACTGGCAGCTTCATTAAATAGTACCCGCAAAACGCCAGTGTCAACGTCTACAGTGAAGAGGCGACTCCGGGATGCTGGACTTCAGGGCAGAGTGGCAAAGAAAAAGCCATATCTGAGACTGACTAATAAAAGGAAAAGATTAATATGGGAAAATGCACACAGACATTGGACAGAGGAAGATTGGAAAAAAGTGTTATGGACAGACGAATGGAAGTTTGAGGTGTTTGGATCACACAGAAGAACATTTGTGAGACGCAGAACAACTGAAAAGATGCTGGAATAGTGCCTGACGCCGTCTGTCAAGCATGGTGGAGGTCATGTGATGGTCTGGGGTTGCTTTGGTGCTGATAAAGTGGGAGATTTGTACAAGGTAAAAGGGATTTTGAATAAGGAAGGCTATCACTCCATTTTGCAACGCCATGCCATACCCTGTGGACAGCGCTTGATTGGAGCCAATTTCATCCTACAACAGGACAATGACCCAAAGCACCTCCAAATGATGCAAGAACTATTTAGGGAAGAAGCCGGCAGCTGGTATTCTATCTGTAATGGAGTGGCCAGCGCAGTCACCAGATCTCAACCCCATAGAGCTGTTGTGGGAGCAGCTTGACCGTATGGTACGCAAGAAGTGCCCATCAAGCCAATCCAAATTGTGGGAGGGGCTTCTGGAAGCATGGGGTGAAATTTCTCCCGATTACCTCCGCAAATTAACAGCTAGAATGCCAAAGGTCTGCAATGCTGGAATTTCTGCAAATGGAGCATTCCAAGACCAAAGCAAAGTCTGAAGGAGAAAATTATTATTTGAAATAAAAATCATTATTTCTAACCTTGTCAATGTCTTGACTATATTTTCTAGTCATTTTGCAACTCATTTGATAAATATAAGTGTGAGTTTTCATGGAAAACACAAAATTGTCTGGGTGACCCCAAACTTTTGATCGGTAGTGTATGGTATAGCTCTATTTGGGCAATTCGTAGCACTATCTCTGCCCTACACTAAAGGGGGCACCTGTGACTGACGCAGACCGTTACAATAGGTTCTGTGGGCAATTTTTTTGGGCCAATAAACAACAGCAATGCCAAAAATGTGAATGTATAACACGATCATTCTGCCCCTGGGCAGTTGCTGGGGGTAGTTACCTATTTCCAGGTGCTGGAGGGTATAGTATACTATATAAATGGAAAATATAATGCAGCTGGTAAGGAAATCAGCCGCCACATACCTGTTTAACAGACACATCCAGTATATATCCATAGGTCTTTGCCCCCTATGGGATTATGATTCTTCCTATGATTTATGTTTCCCCTGCAGTCAATCAATAAGGAAATTATACGTTCTGAGTAACGCTGGTAATAAATCCGGTTACAATAAGATTCTCCTTAGTGACAGGTAATTATTCCAGTCGGTATTTGTTGCTTATTTTACAGCACGTGTAATGGGCCGGCTGCTCAGTAATAGCATCTCCCTGTAATATAACTCTACAGATGTAGCAGTGCCCAGACTTTACTAGGAAATGTTGAGAACAATGACATCATGTGGAGTCATTTCCACCAGTGCCGATCATTAGTGATCTATTCTATAAAATGAAAGGGAACGTCCACTATAACTAAAGGACTAGATGCACTGACACCGGATGTTTCCCGAAAGAGAATGGTGGCATACTCTAGCAATTACTCGGACTGCCACCGATACTGCGGCTTGAGTACAGTATTTCCTTGTACGGCAATGCCCTCGGCCACCTGCTATGCTTCATTTACAAAGTGACGATGGGTGATCGGGAGCGTCACAGTGCAAGAGAAATGCCAAATGGACCTGGGTCCCTTTATTGGTCCCAAAAGTCAGTCCCTCATCAATCATAATGTTGTGGCACATCCTATCGATATGCAATAAATTTAGAAGATGGGGGCTTCCCAGGATAACATTGATGGCATATCGAATTACTTTATCATCAATATCAGGTCAATGGATGTTTGAGAGCTGGGACCCCACCGATGCCTAGAACAATGGAGGAACATTGCTAGTTAAAGCGCAGTTTCAAAGATTATTACGGTCAGCGTCTTGCTTAAAAATCTCTTACCGTTTTGTGTATAAAGCTCCTATGCAGATCTATGTATTTCCATGGTTACAGACTACAAACAAATACTGTGCAGTCATACTACTCTCTATCTGTCCCCTACACTTCGGCCCCATGCACACGACCGTAAAAATTGTCCGTAATTACGGATCGTAATACAGTCCGCAATTACGGACCCATTCAGTTATATTGGCCGCAGACAACTTTCCGTATCGTGACGTAGAACCTAGAACAATGGAGGCACAATTATAAAGATCATTGATTGCCATCAGTGTCTCGATTAAAAATCTCTTACCGTTTCGTGTATAAAGCTCCTATGCAGATCTACGTATCTCCATGATTACAGACTACAAACAAATACAACTTTCCATCTGTCCCCTACACTGCCTGTTTACATACTGCACATTCATGGGTTAGTAAGAAGCAGGGGGCAGATGAAAAGGAGCACGACTGTAGGATCAGACTACACAGGGTTTGTTTGTAGTCTGTAACCATGGAGACACATTTGTCTGCATAGGAGCTTTAAACACAAACCCGAGACTATTTACAAAGCTTCATCATTTTATTTTTTTTACTTTAGGTGAATTCTAGCAATGAAAAGAATGGTTGTAAAGTAGACATATCCTACAAACCACTGCTTGCTTTTGAAGAACATGTTTGTTTATCTTCTTGCAGCTCCTTTTATTGTACTCTGAAGGCTCTGAACACTTTTATTTCTGCCTGAGTAACCGCCCTTTGAGTCTGTACAAAAGTGATAACAGGAAGTTCTAGCTGCTGTACAAGAGACTGCCCCTCCATGCTACACAGACTTGTTTTTGCTCAAGACACCCGTTAGTCTTATATGCTTAGCAAATCAGCGGAATCCAAATCCTCCAATACACAGACCTTACTCCCTCCAGTAAACCTTCATTAAACAACCCAAAGTGCAGACGCTGCACAACCTCAGCCAGGACAATCGCCTGCTAAAACCACAGCCTCAACGTCTGCACTACTTGGATCTTACAGTCGAGTATTCCATATGTGATTTCCATTTACTGCTGACGTGCGAGGATATTGGCAAACACAATTACTCAAAGAGATCTGCATGACGGGGCCAAGACTGAAAAATTATATTCAGTTGAAGGAAACAAAAATACCCTTGCTGTCTAAATGAATGGAGAGGAGTGCATGATGCTGATTGGTCAGCGTCATGCACTCCTCTGTACAACGCCCACTTGGTCGAAAGTAAAAGTACGCCCACTTGGGCATTAAGAAAGCTCATTAGCATAAACTTAAATCGCTCCTAACGTTGTGAAAAAAGATCGTTTTTTTTAAATAAAAAGCATTACTGTCCCCTACATTACAGCGCCGATCTTCTTATATAGGAGACAGGGCACTTATAATGTGGTGACAGAGCCTCTTTAACCCCTTAATGACCGGGCATGTTTGTACCTTAATGACCAAGCCAGATTTGTCAAATCTGGTATGTCTGACTTTATCAGAGAATAACTCCAAGTAATTCTGACATTGTTTTTTCGTCACATGTTGTACTTTATTTTAGTGGTAAAAGTAGACTGATACGATTTGCGGAAAATTTGTATATTTCGTGGTGTTATATATCCCCCACCTGGATAATGGTTAACTCACTTCTCCGTAGTAATAGAATAATGAAAAAAATAGATCCGGAGTACTAAAATATAACTTTTACTAGTATGAATAAATACGGTACACGCCAGGGATAGGCGTTCTTTGCCTCCTACCAAGAAGGTTACATCACTTGCCACTGCAAGGGTGTTTTAACTAATGGATTCCCTTTTGCCACTGCAAACCTGCTCAAATCATTGAGTCTTTCCCTCGTGCAACGACAGCTGAGCAGGAAACTGAAATTTACTGCTCCATTGATTCAACATGCTCTGAATTATAGAGCATTCCTCTCCATATGAATCGACAGCCACATTTCAAGCAGCAAGCTCCAATTCTGGACATCCATGCTTCACTGACCTATCTCCCCTTAGGAATTGCCTGGTCAGCAAGAAACGCGTAGGGAGACCCACCTGTCGCTCTTTCACCATCCAGGAGAGGACGTAACACTATTTCTGGACACTTTGATGTGGAGGACTATTTACCGACAGAAACGGGGTAGGAGGACACTTGTCCCAACATTCCTTTCCTCCATATGTGACCAGAAGAACCATTCTAAATTGGGAAACCTTATAAAGGCGGACTGATCATTATCTGCTGTCAATATAAAAATATTTTTGACAACAATTTGAAACGATGGGAAACAATTAAGTATATGTATGCAGTATTGGCAAAATGGGTTCCTCATATTGTTTATATATCTGTTCATACCTATTTTATTCATACTAGTAAAAGTTATATTTTAGTACTCCGGATCTATTTTTTTCATGATACGATTTGCGGAAATTAATTAAAAAATAGAAAAATGGAAGAAATTTTGTAAAAATTACCATTTTCCCCTATTTTTAACTGCAATATGTCACATATGTACATACATACTGTACAATTTTTTTAATTAAATATATATTTCTATCTCTTTACTCTATTTTGGCAGCACTTTTGAAAAAATAAAATTAATTTTCAGCAATTTAGAGGACTTACAAATTGAATAATAATTCTATAAATTTTGAAGTACATTTTGTTTTCCTGCACCAAACCAGGTTTTCAGAGGCTCATAGGTCTCAGGCCTCATTTAGACGAGCGTAATATACGCGCGTGCTTTTCACGCGTGTCGTACGCACCTATATTACTCTATGGGGCAGTGCAGACAATGCGTAAATTTTGTGCAGCGCGAGTGCGTTGCGTAAAACTCACGACATGTTCTATAATCGTGCGTTTTTCACGCATCACGCACCCATTGAAGTCAATGGGTGCGTGAAAACCACGCAGGTCGCACGGAAGCAATTCCGTGCGAACTGCGTGATTCGCGCAAGAGCTGTCAAACTCTGAATGTAAACAGAAAAGCACCACGTGCTTTTCTGTTTACTAACATCCAAACGGAGTGTCTTATAGATGAGCGAACCGTCCGAACCGAACGGAACTTCACCGGGTTCGGCCAAACTCGTTTTGACCGAACCCGGCAAAAAATGTTCCGGTACGCGACGTCAGGAGACAGTCACTGTCCAGGGTGCTGAAAGAGTTAAACTGGTTCAGCACCCTGGACAGTGACTTCCGATCACAATATACATGAACGTGTAAACAAAAAAAATAAGTTCTGACTTACCGAGAACTCCCTGCTTCTTCCTCCAGTCTGACCTCCCGGGATGACGATTCAGTCCAAGTGACAGCTGCAGCCAATCACAGGCCAAGCACAGGCTGCAGCCAATCACAGGCTGCAGCGGTCACATGGACTGCCGCGTCATCCAGGGAGGTGGGGCCGGATGTCAAGAGAGGGACGCGTCACCAAGGCAACGGCCGGGAGACCGGACTGGAGGAAGCAGGAAGTTCTTGGTAAGTATGAACGGCTTTTTTTATTCACAGGTTGCTGTATATTGTGATCGGAATTCACTGTCGAGGGTGCTGAAAGAGTTACTGCCGATCAGTTAACTCTTTCAGCACCCTGGACAGTGGCTGACGTCGACTAGCCTCATCTCTATTATGGCGGCTGCGCGAAAATCACGCAGCCGCGCATCATACACTGATGACACACGGAGCTGTCAAGTGCCTATTGCGCACGCTGCAGAACGCACACGCTCGTGTAAATGAGGCCTCAGAGTGATGGAAACCCCCACAAATGACCCATTTAGAAAACTAGACCCCTTAAGGTATTTACCTAAGGGTATAGTAAGTATTTTGACCCCACAGTTTTTTGCTAAATTTAATACATAGCAGGTGAAAAAAAAAATAATTTCACTTTTTTTCATAAAAGTATCAGTTTGAAGACCAATTTCTTTGTAAAGCGACCATGAGAATGAAGAAACACACCACAAAATCTATCACCCTGTTTCTCCTGTTTTCAAAAATACCCACATTGTGGCCCTAATGCGCTGCCTGGATACACGGCAGGACCCAAAAGGAAGGGAGCACCCGGAGGCTTTCAGGACTCATATTTTGCTTGAAAATGTTTTAGGCCCCACTGTACATTTGGAGAGGCTTTGAGCTGCCAGAACGATAGAAACTCCCCATAAACGACCCCATTTCGAAAACTAGACCCCATAACGTAATTATTTAGGTGTATAGTAAGTATTTTGACCCCACAGTTCTTTGCTAAATTTAATGCATATCAGGTGAAAAAAATAATAATTTCACTTTTTTTCATAAAAGTATTATTTTGAAGACCGATTTCTTTGTAAAGCGAACATGAAAATGAAGAAACACACCCCAAAATCTATCACCCTCTTTCTCCTGTTTTCAAAAATACCCACATTGTGGCCCTAATGCGTTGTTTGGACACACGGCAGCAAGTGAGCCGGCTCCATACATAGACCGCCGCACCATGACGGGCAATTAAGTCATAGTGCGCAAAGGGGTTAGTGCGCAGCGGATGGTTCAAAGTGAAAATTGCAATTTTCCACTGATATGCCATTTTAGTGCATAATATGTTGTGCCCAGTTTGTGCCACAGAAGACAAATACCTCATAAAACGTTAAGCGGGTTCTCTCGGGTATGGCGATGCCATATATGTTGGCGCAAACTGCTGCTTGGGCACGCTGCAGGGCTCAGAAGGGAGGGAGCGCCATTTTGCTTTTGGAGCGCAGATTTTGCTTGGTAGTTTTTCTGTTTTGGGGTATTGCTGGTATTTCAGTTTATAATGTGGGGGGCATGTGTAATCTGTGCGGAGAACATCAGGGTATAATAAGAGGGTATAATAATGGGGTAAATAAATAATAATTCATAGATATGTTGCCGGTGTCGCACTGATAAATGGCGCCCGATCTTATCCGCTTTTGGACACTCTGCACATTTTGCATCGCCATATTCTGAAAGCCAGAACTTTTTTATTTTTTCACCACCGGAGCTGGGTGAGGGCTTATATGTTGCGGGACAATCTGTTGTTTTCATTGGTACCATTTTGGGGTACATGCGATTTTTTTTTATCACTTTTTATTCATTTTTTTTGCAATCCTGAGCAAAAAAACAGGAATTCTGACACCGTTTCTTAGGTTTTCTTTTTGCGGCGCTCACTGTACGCTATAGGTGACATTTTACTTTATTCTGCGGGTCGGTACGATTACGGTGATACCATATGTATATAGGTTTGGTCCTTTTTTTTAGCGATTGCGCAATAAAATGACTTATTTATAAAAAAAAAAAATGTCTGTGTCACCATATTCTGAGAGACATAATTTTTTAATTTTTTAGTCAAAAAAGCTGTGTAAGGGCTTGTTTTTTGCGGGACGGATGGAAGTTTTTATTGGTACGATTTTCGGGGAACATGCGGCTTTTTGATCACTTTTTATTCTTTATTTAGGGAGCGGTGGTGACCAAAAACATTGCGATTCTGTCGTAGTTTTTTATTGATTTTTTTTGGGGTGTTCATCGTGCGGGGAAAATAACATTACAGTTTTATAGTTGGGTTCGTTACGAACGCGGTGATACCAAATATGTGTACTTTTTTAACGTGTTCATTTTTTTTCTATAATAAAAGTCTTATTATAGGAAAAAAAGCATTTAGTGTTTATAGAACTTATAACTTTTATTTTTACACTTTTTTTTAAAACATTTTTATTACTTTTTTCACTTGTTCCACTAGGGGACACTAAGGCTATGTTCACACGGAGTATTTTGGGGGAGGAATATCTGCCTCAAAATTCAGTTTGGAACTTTGAGGCAGATTTTCCTCTCCCTGCACGCCGATTTTCGCGGTGATTTTCGCGCCGTTTTTCGCCCGCGGCCATTGAGCGCCGCGGGTATAAAACAGCGCGAAATACGCTTTCTCTGCCTCCCATTGAAGTCAATGGGAGGTCAGAGGCGGAAGCGCCCGAAGATAGGACATGTCGCTTCTTTTTCCCGCGAGGCAGTTTTACTGCTCGCGGGAAAAAGACGCCGACGCCTCCCATTGAAATCAATGGGAGGCGTTCTCGGGCCGTTTTTGCCGAGTTTTGCGACGCGGTTTGCGCGTCAAAAAACTCGGCGAAATACCCCGTGTGAACATAGCCTTAGACTTGCAGCTTTGATCGCTGCTAGAGTACATTACACTACACACGTAGTGTGATGTACTCTAAGGGTATGTTCACACGGCGGGGGTCCGTAACGGCTGAAATTACGGGGATGTTTCAGCCTGAAAACATCCCCGTAATTTCAGCCGTACCGGCATGTGCAGGCGCTTGAACGCCGCGTCAATTACGGCCGTAATTAGCGCTGCTATTCATTGGAGTCAATGAATAGCGGCTCCAATTACGGCCAAAGAAGTGACAGGTCACTTCTTCTACGCGGGCGTCTATTTACGCGCCGTCATTTGACAGCGGCGCGTAAATATACGCCTCGTGTGAACAGACAAACGTCTGCCCATTGCTTTCAATGGGCAGATGTTTGTCAGCGCTATTGAGGCGCTATTTTCGGGCGTAATTCGGGGCAAAAACGCCCGATTTACGTCCGTAAATAGGCCGTGTGAACATACCCTAACTGTCATTGTGACGTGACTGTCACACTGACAGGAAGCAGAGGATGAACGGCCGGAGGCTGTTCCTCCGAGGCTTCCGTACATGGCAACCCGGAGGTCATTATCTGACCTCCGATTGCCGTGACAAGCATCGGTAGCCCCCACGATCACTTCGTGGGGGCTGCCGATGTGCTTCAAACCACTTAAATGCGGCGACGGCAATCCGTCGCCGCACTTAAGGGGTTAACTGCCGAAAGCAGCGGCGATGGTCCGCTGTCCGGCGAGACTGATGTCTCAGCTGTCTAGGACAGCTGTCAGCGCGGGTCTGTCACTCTGTGTTTACACAGAGTGACAGTTTGAAATGCGGACGAAAATGAACGTCATGGTGCGGGAACTAGCAGCCGACCAGGACGTGCATTTTCGTCCTTGGTCGTGAAAGGGTTAAGGCACATCCTAGGTGTAGAACAGCAGCTGAAAATAATACTGGAAAATGTCAAAACTCTTAGGCTGGGATCACACAAGCGTGGCGTTTTTGCCCACTAAACAGCTCCGTGTGTCAGCCCCGTATGATGCGCGGCTGTGTGCTTTTCGCGCAGCCGCCATCATTATGACACTCCATTTGGATGTTTGTAAACAGAAAAGCAAGTGGTGCTTTTCTGTTTACATTCATCCTTTTGACAGCGGTTGCGCGAATCACGCAGGTCGCACGGAAGTGCTTCCGTGCGGAATGCATGGTTTTCACGCACCCATTGACTTCAATGGGTGCGTGATTTAGCGCAAAACGCAGAAAGAACGGACATGTCGTGACTTTTTTTCAGCGGACTCACGCTGAGTAAAAATCACGCACATGTCCGCACGGCCCCATAGACTAATATAGGTGCGTACGACACGCGTGAAAATCACGCGTGTTGCACGGACGTTTTTCCCATTCGTCTGAATAAGCCCTTAGGTTGGGTTCTCACGACCTATTTTCAGACGTAATGGAGGCGTTTTACGCCTCGAATTACGTCTGAAATAACGGCTCCAATACGTCGGCAAACATCTGCCCATTACTTACAATGGGCTTTACGATGTTCTGTGCCGACGACCTGTCATTTTACGCGTCGCTGTCAAAAGACGGCGCATAAAATTACAGCCTCGTCAAAAGAAGTGCAGGACACTTCTTGGGACGTAATTAGAGCTGTTTTTCATTGACTCCATTGAAAAACAGCTCCAATTACGTCCGTAATGGATGCCGCGAAAAACGCGAGTACGAGCAATTACGTCTGAAATTCATGAGTTGTTTTCGCACACGACAACGCCAAATATGACTGAAATTACGGAGCTGTTTTCAGGAGAAAACAGCTCCAGAATTTCAGACGTTTTTACAAGTGCACGTGTTTTTCGCGGCGTCTTTTACGGACATAATTGGAGTTCTTCATTGGAGTCAATTACGTCCCAGGAAGTGTCCTACACTTCTTTCACGCGGCCGTAATTTTATGTGCCGTCTTTTGACAGCGACGCGTAAAATGACAGCTCGTCTGCACAGAAAATCGTAAGATCCATTGCAAGTAATGGCCAGATGTTTGCCAACGTATTGGAGCCGTCTTTTCAGGCGTAAAACGCCTGAATTACGTCTGAAAATAGGTCGTGTGCACATACCCTTAAAAGCAATTTAACAATAGTAGTTATATTCTTGTATATAGGAGCAGTATTATAGTAGTTATATTCTTGTATATAGCGGGCAGTATTATAGTAGTTATATTCTTGTATATAGGGGGCAGTATTATAGTAGTTATATTCTTGTATATAGGAGCAGTATTATAGTAGTTATATTCTTGTATATAGGGGGCAGTATTATAGTAGTTATATTCTTGTATATAGAGGGCAGTATTATAGTAGTTATATTCTTGTATATAGGAGCAGTATTATAGTAGTTATATTCTTGTATATAGGAGACAGTATTATAGTAGTTATATTCTTGTATATAGGGGGCAGTATTATAGTAGTTATATTCTTGTATATAGGGGGCAGTATTATAGTAGTTATATTCTTGTATATAGAAGGCAGTATTATAGTAGTTATATTCTTGTACATAGGGGACAGTATAATAGTAGTTATATTCTTGTATATAGGAGGCAGTATTATAGTAGTTATATTCTTGTATATAGGGGACAGTATTATAGTAGTTATATTCTTGTATATAGGAGGCAGTATTATAGTAGTTATATTCTTGTATATAGGAGCAGTATTATAGTAGTTATATTCCTGTATATAGGGGCAGTATTATAGTAGTTATATTCTTGTATATAGGAGCAGTATTATAGTAGTTATATTCTTGTATATAGGGGGCAGTATTATAGTAGTTATATTCTTGTATATGGGGCAGTATTATAGTAGTTATATTCTTGTACATAGGGGCAAGTTATATTCTTGTACATAGGGGCAGTATTATAGTAGTTATATTCTTGTATATAGGGGCAGTATTATAGTAGTTATATTCTTGTATATAGGGGGGCAGTATTATAGTAGTTATATTCTTGTATATAGGGGGGCAGTATTATAGTAGTTATATTCTTGTATATAGGGGGCAGTATTATAGTAGTTATATTCTTGCATATAGGGGCAGTATTATAGTAGTTATATTCTTGTATATAGGGGGCAGTATTATAGAAGTTATATTCTTGTATATAGGAGCAGTATTATAGTAGTTATATTCTTGTATATAGGGGGCAGTATTATAGTAGTTATATTCTTGTATATAGGAGGCAGTATTATAGTAGTTATATTCTTGTATATAGGGAGCAGTATTATAGTAGTTATATTCTTGTATATAGGGGGCAGTATTATAGTAGTTATATTCTTGTATATAGGAGGCAGTATTATAGTAGTTATATTCTTGTATATAAGAGGCAGTAGTATAGTAGTTATATTCTTGTATATAGGGGCAGTATTATAGTAGTTATATTCTTGTACATAGGGGGCAGTATTATAGTAGTTATATTCTTGTATATAGGAGCAGTATTATAGTAGTTATATTCTTGTATATAGGAGCAGTATTATAGTAGTTATATTCCTGTATATAGGGGCAGTATTAGAGTAGTTATATTCTTGTATATGGGGCAGTATTATAGTAGTTATATTCTTGTACATAGGGGCAAGTTATATTCTTGTACATAGGGGCAGTATTATAGTAGTTATATTCTTGTATATAGGGGCAGTATTATAGTAGTTATATTCTTGTATATAGGGGGGCAGTATTATAGTAGTTATATTCTTGTATATAGGGGGCAGTATTATAGTAGTTATATTCTTGTATATAGGGGCAGTATTATAGTAGTTATATTCTTGTATATAGGATGCAGTATTATAGTAGTTATATTCTTGTACACAGGGGGAAGTATTATAGTAGTTATATTCTTGTATATAGGAGCAGTATTATAGTAGTTATATTCTTGTATATAGCGGGCAGTATTATAGTAGTTATATTCTTGTATATAGGGGGCAGTATTATAGTAGTTATATTCTTGTATATAGGAGCAGTATTATAGTAGTTATATTCTTGTATATAGGGGGCAGTATTATAGTAGTTATATTCTTGTATATAGAGGGCAGTATTATAGTAGTTATATTCTTGTATATAGGAGCAGTATTATAGTAGTTATATTCTTGTATATAGGAGACAGTATTATAGTAGTTATATTCTTGTATATAGGGGGCAGTATTATAGTAGTTATATTCTTGTATATAGGGGGCAGTATTATAGTAGTTATATTCTTGTATATAGAAGGCAGTATTATAGTAGTTATATTCTTGTACATAGGGGACAGTATAATAGTAGTTATATTCTTGTATATAGGAGGCAGTATTATAGTAGTTATATTCTTGTATATAGGGGACAGTATTATAGTAGTTATATTCTTGTATATAGGAGGCAGTATTATAGTAGTTATATTCTTGTATATAGGAGCAGTATTATAGTAGTTATATTCCTGTATATAGGGGCAGTATTATAGTAGTTATATTCTTGTATATAGGAGCAGTATTATAGTAGTTATATTCTTGTATATAGGGGGCAGTATTATAGTAGTTATATTCTTGTATATGGGGCAGTATTATAGTAGTTATATTCTTGTACATAGGGGCAAGTTATATTCTTGTACATAGGGG